>NW_028292576.1:639419-868684 GCF_029948245.1 Actinia tenebrosa
CGATGAAAGCCCAATGATAGGGCTTTCAAAGAATATTAAAATTTATGTGGAAAAAAATATACTCTCTTCAATATAGCGTCGCAAACTAACCTCAATTTTAGGCTCGAAGCTTATCGCTCCTAGTTGGTGGAAGTTGATGGCAGAGATCTTAGCTTGAATTCAACAGATGTCAAAGTGATTTACATCTTTGGAAACAAGAAATGATGAACAATGTACGGACAAAATTTCAATGCCATAGGATTTTTCCTTAGAGCACGAGCACTCCCTAAACATGCCTAATTTTATGGAAATAGAGTCGCCGGAAAATGACTGTCGGCGGTTCTTTTCAACTTTCGCGAATTTTGAAAAAAATAAAAATCGCCAGACTTTTTGGACATGCATTTCGAAGACTACCCACCCAAAGGTATCTTTTGGTAAAATAAAATGGAATTTGATTTTTTGGTTTTGTCCGGCGATTCTCGATCCTTACAGACATTCGCTCTTAAGAGCGACTGTCTGTAAAAATCAAACATACGGCGGAAAGGCTCAAATTTTCGAATTCGCTCTACTTTTGGATTTTAGTAGTGTATGATGAAGTACGTAACGCTGTGTGGTTAGTTTCGAAAAATACTCTTTTGTTTTCGAGAAAAAGGGAAAAATCGTTTTGGAGCTCCACGGACGATTTTCGCTGCCAAAAGATGGCTGAAAATTGCTTACTTTCGCTTGGTCCGTGTATCAAAACTATTGATCCAAATAGCCTTCTAATACTTTCTGCCAAAAGTACAACTCTTATTTGCTCATTAAGAGTAGATTTATAAAAATTCGAACAACTCTGGAATATTTAACACGATGAAAAGCAAAGGGCACCGAGTTACAATGCTCGTTAGTGCATCTCGAAAACTGCGAGTTTCCCCATGTGCCATCCTTCCAAATCTTATGAGATTACAGTCAACAGCTATTAGGAAACTGCTCTTTCGAAATATGTATATTTTATTTTGGGGAAATAATTGTGCGCTTTTTGCGAGAGCTTTTATTTTGACTCATTAAATATGCAGAAATCATTGTTTGGCGATTGCGTGACTAAAGACTTCTCGAAATAAATTCCCTTGAAACATCAATACTTTTCAAATCTAGGCTATACAAATAAAATAAAACATTAATATACTAACCTTCAACATGAAAAGGTTTTTTCCGTTGCTCCATTCATTTGAGTTATCAAGAAATTAGAATTGGCAACCATTGGCTTGTTTACAACCGATTTCCGAAAATACCATCTATCAGTATCAGTCGACAGTTCGCGTTTCTTTACAAATAACTATTCAGATTTCATTAGGAAATATACGGAACAGTATGCTAAATTCGATTCCTACAGATTCCAGCAGGATATTCTAACTTCTAAGGAGCCAGCTTGATGAAAGACAAACTTCTCCTTCGTTTTATAATAAAAAAATAATGGTGGTCGGTGCACTATGGTCCAACGACACAATCTGCACGCTGGAATGCTTTCTCGGTATATCTATGACAGTCACTTGCCGATCTGTTAAATATTTCAGATCAATTTATCAAAGCGCTACTGAATAGTAATTCTTGGAAGAAGTAGCCAATCATAAGTTCGAGTTCACCTAGACTTTCTCTGGTATTGATAATGAAGAGAAATCGAGCCGGTATCTTTTACGCGCAGCAACAAGATAAAAGTGCTCTAAACATTTTCCCATATCACCGTTCAAAACTTGGTGTTGGATGGCGCAGGGGGAAAACCTTTGTAGAGTACCAGAAGAACTGGCGAAGCATAAGACCACCAGCAAAGGAGAAAGAGGAATAGGAAAAGAAGTGTTCAAGATTATTTTTCAAAAAACAGGTGTATTCGTTCCTGTTGGCTCAGGTAACTGCTTTTGCTGAAATTAATATGCAAGTTCACATTTGTAAGGAATGATCACAGTAGGCACGAACTGAAACTGTCTACAAGCCAAGACACATAGCCTGGATGTCTGGGGCCGGAAAGGGGGGGGGGGGGGGGGGGGGGGGGGGGGGAGGGCGGGATATAACAAAATGACATTTTGCAATTTTGTGACTGATTAGTTTGACACTCCGCTTTTTTATCATTTTTTATATGACTCTAGGTATTTGCAGAGACTGTAGATCGATTTTTGATTCGCAAGATGTTACTGCCTTGTCGCATGACATGGAACATATTACTTTGGTGAGTAACTGAAATGACGTGTATATACTGTAGTAAATGCTATAACACTAAGCTGAAATTCAGTACTTGTGATACATAAGCAAGTGAGATCCTTCTCTTGCAGATTTATGAAAAAAAAAGTTACAAGAAGGGCCCTAACTATAAAAGGATTTTTTTCAAAGGGGGACCCAAATAATAGAGGGAGCACAAAAAAAAAAAAAAAAAAAAAAAAAAAAAGAATATAGAAAGACGTTATTACGTTTTACGCTTTAATTTTACGAAACGAAAAAGGAAAAACGCCGTCTAAAAAGTCGCCATTTTGTTTCCAGGGACTGGCCCACTTGTCCCCCCCCCTATAACTACGCCCCTGCTCCGAGTCGAGGGATCGAGCCTGGGTCGCATTAGTGAGAGGCGAGCGCTAAATAATGATGTATTTTTTGCTATTTTGAAGTGAATTGTTGTAAAGTAATGTTTCATTTTGGGTAGCAATGTAGTCATCAAAGAGCTTCAGTTTAAAGATTATTTTTTACACAAACCCCACCATTATGTGGGTGTCGTTATGTTGTGTGTAGTTCCGGTGTTGTTTAGCGATATTATAACAAGTTTTTTTCTTAAAATGTTAGTTAAGTCCTTCATTAGCAGAGCTCGAAGGTAGACTTCATTTCTTTTATGCTCCTACGTTTTGTTCTGACATTCACAGCTCATAACAAGATTTGTCAACATTTCCACGTATGGCTTCTTTCGCCTAACTCTTACGCTGGAGGTATCAAGTCCAAAAGCCAGACAAATGTTCTGCAGCATTGCAATGTTAAAGGATGAGAGCTTCGATTTTTGGACCAGATCACATAAATTGAGTGCATCATACACAATAGGATGCGCATGCTGTATCGACATTTCGGATAAAATTTCGTTCTTCAGTTCTTGAAGGTCGGACTGGCATTGCATTTCATCTAGTTCTTCGTCATCACTCATCGGCTCTTCGTCATTGTCAACGTTGCGCTTAGCTGCCATTCGTGAAAAAAAGCTAGCTATCTGTTTCGTAGTGAGAAACTCATCACTAGCAAAAAGGCGTTCTCCATTAGTGTCTTAAGCTGTCCTCATTGCTTGTGAAACATTGGAGGGGTTAGCCTTTTGGCCAGATTGCCGCCCTATTTCAAATATGGCCTTCAAGTAATCTTTTTGTTTAGCTGAAAATCGTTTACGTTCACTGGAAGACTTCAGAGCCCATCCCATTGGTAGACATGGACCATCTGATGAGTGACAAAATTCAGTGTGCAAAATTTTGGGTACAGCTGTATAACCACGTTCAAGTCTTGATGCATATCCCAAAATTGCCCGGTCAAAAAGGGTCTCGTTCTCAAGAGTGCGTTTATGTTTGCCACAGTCTAAATGCCTTTCGAGGGAGGAATGCCTCTGATAAGACTTGATGCATCCCTCCTCTGGACAAGCAAACAGGTGCTGATCAAGAGGACGTTCTTTTACCTGGGTTTCACGATCAGTATTCGCTGGATGGTCTTCTTGTTGAGAGAGAGGCGGTGGTTTGGCTGATTTTCTTGGCTTAACTAAGACAAAACTTGATTTTGATTCTGCGGTCTTACTTTCCTTTAACACGATTTCTGGGACCTCTTCTTGACCAGGAGCATCAAGATTTTCCCATGGTATGGATTTACCAGGGCCAATATTGTATGCTCTCCAAACTTTTAAACCTTCTTCGCTAAACTGGATATTATTAATGAGACTAATTCCTGGCCATTTGACTTTATTAATCCTCTTATAGTCTGTAGGACCGCAGAGCCTCAATTCGACTCCAGAAACTCCTCCAAATGAATCAATGGCTTCTTTCATTTGTGCTGCAGTTTCGATGTTATTACCAGAATTTAGATGAACTGCCATATGGGATTTGATTGTAGCAGCTTTCCGATCGCAAGAGCCCTTTCCCCCTTGCGGGTCCGAAAAATCCATACTCTTAAGAATAAGATTATTCATCTTTGCTGCCTGATAAGCTGCGAGTATCGTAAGTGCGCAGTGATAGCAACTTGCGTTGTCTTGTCTAAGATGAATCGTTTGTAACTCTGGAATAACAAACTTCAGTTGACAAAACACGTCGTTCAGTATGGCAAGGACAGCACAGTTATCCTGGTTACTAGCCTCAAAAATGTGAACAAACGTCAGCATTTCCATGTCACCATTATCTGACCTTCTAAACGCAACTGTGATATGCCATGGGATTCCCCGCTTCCCAAACCAGTCGCTTTGGCTCTCTCTAAACTTTCTTGGCAGATATTTCATTGCCCAGTCCAATACGAGTAATACTGATGTTGTATCAAGTGCCTTTAAGATTTCCAGTCGGCATTCATCCTGATTCACTGAACGCATCAGATGGGCTTTCCATGCATTGATGTTATGTTTAGCATGTGTGATAACAAAATTTAATTCCTCTTTTGTATCTTTAGAGCAAGCTGCTTGTTCTAAGCCCTCTTCGATTTCGTGAATGACGGACGAAAGTCCCTGACAGCGATCACAGAGGTCATCATGGTCATGATCACAGGCAGTGAGGTAATCTTTGTCGTCTGGACGGCTGAGTGCGTAGAATCTACAGTGGTCTGCTACAGTGGAATTATTTGACACATGAACCTATTAAATTAACAAAATTATGTCATTAACTTAGCAGAAAAGTATAACGGAGACGATTCATCAAATGTAGTGGTACTTTTTAAAGTTTTATCGACTTTATACTGTATATCCATATCAGTTGGTGTGAAAAGTTACCTTGTAGTCACCCTTTAGATACCGCTTCGCTAATTTCAGCTTCTCTTTCTTTTCCTTGGCACATGACGGTGCTACACCGCCGCTATCTCCGATTTTCTGAACGACCTCCTCCAAGTCGTCAAAAGACTTTGCTCCATCAGCACTAAAATAATCCAATCCTTGTAGGGATTTTCTAACAGATGCAGAGCATGTATTCAATATTCGGAGAAGGGTACTTCTTCCCATAGGTGAAAAGCCTGTTTCCTTGCAAAACTCTTCATATTGCTGGATAATTCGTTCTGGTATGACATTTCTCACCACATTTGGCACAGTTATTTCTTCTTTATTCGATAACTTTAAAGTTCTTCTACCAAATGGCAAATCTTGTATGATATGGGCACTGGTGATGAAATCCAAGAAATGGTCCAATTGCTTGGTAGAAACATGCATTCTTCGGTAACAGGGGGTTGAGACAGGTGAACCCCTACCATGCAGAAGTTGATGGTGGCGAGCAATATTAAATCTATATCTTGTAAGTCCAGGGATCCACCTTTGTAACATTTTGAAACTAACTTTGTCAGCCATAATAGAGAGTAGTTGTCTTCTCGTACTCCAATGGTTCGCATTGTTATAACATTCGGTTAGAGATTCAGTTAGTGTGATATCAAGATTCTCTTCATTCTCAGATGAAGAGTCTGGCTTTAGAGATGCAGAGATTGCAATGGCACTCCAGAGTTTTCCAGCATCATTAGGCGCAATTTCGTCAAGGGCTGCAGAAACAACTTCCCTTGCTTTTCTGGTGTAGTATCGCTTTGTTCTGTCTCCAACAACACCCCAAGCAGTTTTCAACTGATAGCGGACAGGACTGACATCCTTGCTTTCAAGAAAAGAGTTCAGCTTTTGCCTGCTTGAAGGTTCCTGTAATTCATCACTTTCGTCAGAGCTATCTATTGGTTGGTAAATGCTTCCTGGTGTTTCTGCTACGCACGATATTCTTGGTTTTGGAGTATGCATATGAGCGACATTAAGATCGTCATTGTCGTCGTCCTACAATTCAAAGTACATTGAATCCGTCAGATATTAAGAAAAGAAAACATACGTTGCAAAATACCTTTTTTCCATTCTATTATACCCAACTAATAATTGCGTCAATTTCATGTTTGCGCAAAGCTGAGAAATGACTACGCTTGGGCAGTACTACCATTGACTTTTTTTCAAGTCTCTTTTTTCCGCTATATGACTGGACTGAATCAGCAAATGTATATACTTATTTCAATAAAAATAGTCACCTGAAAAGCTATAAAGCTGAGGCTGACAAGGATTATGGGTAGATTCATTTTACACGTTCAACCGCTTGATAACTGTTCATGGACTTGCGAATCTTTTACAGGTTACAGTCTCACCTCTTCTGAGCATCATGGAGCTGCAGTTTGCATTAAAAAAGCTTTGTATATATATATGCTTTTTTTGATATGAAAAGTTTCCCATGATGCTCAGTGATCTCAGCTTTCTAGGTTTTTGGTGACTAACTTTATTGAAATAAGTGTATTTTTGTATTTATATGTTAAGTTATATTTATATTACATATTTATGTTAATTTAGGACCCATTTGAAAACCATATTGTATAAAATGGCTTCCTGATAAAACATTAGTAAACAGGGGCGTGAGCAGGAGGGGCCACCTCGTGATAACAAAATGGCGGCTTTTTAAGAAGAAGAGAATTTTTCTAAGTTTTGCAAATTAAAAGGTAAAACGTAATTCCGGTTCTTTCTTTCTTTCTTTCTGATCTGGCTAATGTCGTTTGGTTCAAGAATTATGTTTAGTTGAAGGCATTAATATATGACCAATTTCTATTGGTTGACACGTAATTCAGTAACTGTTGCTGCAAAATTGCCCGATCTTGATGTCTGTAGTATCGTATGGAAGCATGATATAGTTTACAAAGCATACAAAATAGTTTAGTGATGTACCTTTGAGTTGGTACCAAGAGTTGATGCCAAACATTCGTCCTCGCTGAGGGTATTGTCGTGATCATTGTCCTGTGAGAATATATATGATCTTACTTGTATGCAATTAACATATAACCATAATACCGTTTGCCTTCAAAATACTGTAAAAAGGATGCGAGATCGAGATATTGTCAGATATTTGCTTACCTTTAATGACCTGGCAATTGCAATTGCCAGGGCATCATCTTCAGTGCTCTGCTGGAACGCAGAGTAGTCGACTTTAGCTGTACTTTCCTTAACGGACTTGTACCCAGCGGTTACTTCGGCGTAGCTCATAGTTATAATACACTAAATTATATGCTTTAAACTTTATAAAGATACAATAAATACGGCCGGCACAGTAGAAACGAAAAGTATAAACACGCTATAAGAAGTAGTGAATAGCGGTATCCAATAGCTTGATTTCCACGGGTGGTTTGACAATTTCGGACGTCCTATCCCTCCCCGTGTTTTCGTCTTTGGATTGATCGAGCGACCGCCAACAGAGTAACTTTTGCATCATATCCATCACCACCAGCAATATAAAGCCAGGCTCCCGTGTGGCCGCCCGCAATGTGTGCAAGGTGATGACATAAAACTTTCCAGATATTCGATTCTTGAAACATTGTAAACTGGTCTTAAATGATGTCAGTTGCTCTCAAAATCAAAAGATTCATTAATCTACTACTTTTAACTATTATATTGAAAAGTATTTGTACACTGGTGTTTCGTTTTGGTACTGTTTCGGTGTTTCGGTGTTTCGGGGTTTAGCAACACCCTAAAAAATGTAAGATATGTAATAGTATATCGTATCACACAATAAGGTCATCACGTAACCTTAAACTCTCTCTTACGCAAGTCATTGCATAAACAGCTTGAATCTTTTAGTCTTATAAAATTGAAACAAGAAATTCCCAATTGGCAAATGAACACATGAACTGTCGCATATTAGATCGAATCCATAAAATGAAAGCAAAAATTTAATAATTTGGCTGTTTGCTTTGTTCTTAACATACTTTTACTTATTTTTTATTTATTTATTTAATCAAATTTCAAATACATTACAACAGAATTCAAGATTCCTTTATATAGTCTAGTCGAGATTAAAAATATATACTATAGCCAAAAATATATACGAGAAAAACTAATTACAAATTAAATAAATTTAAAAAACGCATTAATAATTCATGAAGGAAACAAAATAGAAATCATGACCATGAAGGAGGTTTTATATCTGATATAGATTCGTCTTCATTTGCATAAACTTTAACTTGGATTTTCTCTATCAAACTTGGTTTATTTCGTAAAGAATTCGGTACAGTATGAGAACATACATCAGGAGTTTTTTAAGCCGTTTAATAAACTCGCAGATCGTGTTTTATCGGGTCTAAAACCACTCGGCTACGCCTCGTGTTTTATACCCGATAAAACACTCCTGCTCGTTTATTAAACAGTACTAAAAATACTATATTAATAATTAACACAAATAAATAATATACTAATTAATAACTACCATAACTGAATTAAAACTAATAATTAAATACAAAAACTAAAGTGTCAAATAATCAATATTGCGAAGCGGTCTAACGCATGTACGAAACGAAACATATCTAGATATATCTAATTGGTACCAGTTTTTAAAACACTTGAAGAAAAATATCAAATAAGAAATTTCTCTCCGATATTGCAATGGTAGTAAATTCAGCTTAGTTAGACGCTCATATTCAGATAGTTGCTTGCCTAATATCAATCTAGTGGCCCTGCGTTGTATTTGTTTTAACTTAACCACATTACTCTTAGTAAATGGTGACCATACCACACTAGCGTATTCTAGTCGTGACCGCACCCAAGTTATATAAAGTAACTTCTTAGTCTTAATATCATCAATATCTCTACATGTTCTATGAAGTAGATTCAACATACGTTGAGCTTTAGAGGTAATATGATCTACGTGATTATTCCAACTCAAGTCATCACTAACTAATACGCCAAGATGTTTCTCAACACTAACCCGCTTTAATTTATTTCCCCCAAGAAAATAATCTCTGTCAATAATGGACTTCACACGTGCTATTCTTAAAACCTTATACTTGGAAACATTAAATTCCATCCCTCATGTACAAGACCACTTGAATAATTCATTCATATCGTCCAGTAACTGGTCTCCATCATCCTGACCTAAAACCAATCTAAAACATTTAGAATCATCAGCAAAAAGAGGTAAAACTATTCCTGTTGAGATGACCTTAGGCATATCATTGATGAAGATCAAAAACAGAAGTGGACCCAAATTTGAACTCTTAGGAACTCCGGAAGTCACAGATAAATAATCAGACGCTTCGTTATTCAAAACAACCCTATGTCTTCTACCAGTCAAGTAAGATCTGAACCAAGATAATAAAGAACCACTAATACCAAGGCTTTTGAAGCTTAAATAACAGCTTCTCATAGGGAACTCGATCAAATGCCTTGGAAAAATCAAGATAGATGACATCAACTTGTTTTTTCCTCTCTAAGGCTTTAGCAAAATCATGTGCAACTTGAACTAATTGAGTAACAGTAGACTTACTTGGTAGAAAAGCATGTTGCCACTGCGTAATATGTGTTGAAATATAATCAAAAATCTCATTGTACACTAGCTTTTCTAGTATCTTAGATAACGTGTTAAGTAATGATATACCTCTATAATTAGTAACTTCAGCCTTTGATTCAGATTCACAGGAACTAGGTTAGTGTCTTTCCATTCTTTAGGGAAAGACCCAGTCTGTAAAGACATATTAAATAGTTGACTTAACGATGGTGCAATTTCTACTGCACACGCTCGCAAAAGCTTATAGTCCAGTCATCCTGTGGTTTAGGTTGGAACAAATTGCAACAGAATTTTTCTCAATGCTGTTTGACCCGTTAGGGTAAGTTAATCAACATACTAAAAGTCCCAAAATATCCCTTCGGTGGAACATTCCTAAAAACGGCTTTTCATATTATCAAGAATTACACAGGAAGCCCAATAATGGGAAAATATCAATTTCCCAAACAAATATATGTAAACTTGTTTCTTTCTCTAATTTTACATTGTGCTGAGGCACGTATATCAAAATTAAGTATAATCTTGTCAATATTCAAACAAAAAAGATAATAACTGGACAGTTTTTTTCAATATATAAAAATGTAAATACCACAGGAAGCCCACACTTTGTAAATTTATTATTTTGTTATAAAACATAGAAATTTAACAATATATCATTTGAAAAACCCCTATCATTATTAAATCATCTTTGCAAACAGTACTGAATGCATTCACCACCTATAATCCAACTGATGTGACCCTGACAGGTACCGCATGCAGAAGAACAATCCAAGTTATACTTTTTACAAGTACATCAATTATTGTTGCAGTTTGACTTGGGATTGCATCTGATTATCTCAAGAAGTGCGTTGTGAGCTGCTGGACGATCTGTTTTGATAGGAAGCAGTTTGCCATCCACAATCTGCCAACCACAATTGGAAGGTGTTAATGTGTTGTTCATTTTCCATTGTTGGAAGTAGAACACTCTCATGCTTTGGTATGCAGCTGCTCCAGATGTTGGTGATAAGTTTTCTGGCTGAACAAATGAAGATCCAGTAGAAACCTTTTTACAAAAAATTGTATATCGAAGCTCATCAAGCGTTTTATCGTTTATGTTGTCGTACATAGATAAAATCGCTTTTTCTCCAGCAGCAATCAGATCGTTCTTTGTGGTTGCCTGACATCCGAAAACTTTTGCCTGCTGATGGAAACTCTCATCTATTTTAAACTTCTTTAATTCCGTGAAGTCGAGAAGTGGTATCGCACCCAAGTATTACGGGGCCCCAAAGTCAACTTTGTTTTCTTGATGTCCCACATTTTTCTTTTCGTAGATCTTAGTTTTGGCTCTGGCTTGAAAAAATGTCGTGTACGCTTGTACTGTTTACGTGGTACAACAAAAGAATCAGCAAGTCTGTGTCATCACCGACTAGAATAGTTGGAAACAATTGACTCATATCAATGGCAGTGAGCACAATACGAAGATCAGCGTCACCAGGATCATGAACTGTGGTAGTTGCAGCTGATTGAAGTTTTGCGCTTAGCAGGATAAACCGTTGTTTGTTGGAGGCATTTGACAAAAAGTGCTCCTTTTTGCCTTTCATCTCTATGTCTGGTTGAAAGCTCACTGTCTCCTCATATTGTCCTGCACGTCTCATTTGGGTACATTCCTTTATACTAGGGCCATCTTCATAACCATCGAAAACAGTTATGACATTGCCGGGATACCTAAAACTTATATACTGGATGTATAAGTCACATATTTCATCGTACGTCAGACCACGACGAGGCCATGAAACTCTGTGAAGTAGGGCACCGCCATCCAGCACAAACGCATATTCTTGCTTTGGAAGCTCAGACGCAAAATTATCTTTCACTTCCTCCCAGATAGCGTTGGCTATAGGCAAGTTTGTTTGCCTGTGGTGGCAGGAGAGAAGCATCAAATAGTGCTGGAGGGTAACATTTCAAGCTGGAACAGTTCTTTTGGAATGTCATACCTTCCGCGAGTGGAAACGTGAACGAACCTTTGGAACAGGAGCTGGGAATCTATTTGAACAGTCATCCCTTTCACATTGATGGTGGTCTTGGCGGCAAGCGTTACAGCTTGTACTTTCTTTTTGAAATTGTGTTCATGTACAAGCTTACTCTTCATTGAAACAAGTATACTTTCTCCTACTTGTTTGGCTTTATCTGCGTTGATCTTTTCTTTTGCAACTACGCCTGTCGAAATACTTCGTAGTGAAGGATCTGCACAGAACGGATTTCTTGAGTGAAGATAGGCAACTAATTCCATTGTATCTTTAAAGTCGCGCTGTTGTCTAGCTATTGATGTGTCTATATGCTGCTCACTAGTGTAATAGTCGACTCCTGTTAGACTCTGCATAGCGTTGTTAACTGCTGCACACATAGGCATGGACATCACCCATATCAATCGCTGCACTCCTGTCATTCCACGCCCCCTGGTAAGACCGCCACTTGTTTTTATACTTCTCATAAGTACTTGCTCAATGGTCAGGTCAGTAGACAGTCCCGCCCAATATCTATCCACTTCTGCGCACGACATGTAGACCCTCCTGGAAACTCTTACACACTTCAGGGTTCTTATCTTCAAGGTCAGCCATCATTTGCAATATTGTGTCCCGAGGCAGCAAAATAGGGCAGCATTTCATGAACGGATTGTATGTGAAGGTCCCAATTGCCTTTTGTTTTAGCCTTTTGGAATTTTGTGAGGATATCGATCATATCCATATATTGCATCCATGGCATGGCAGTGTGCTGGCCTTTCATTGAATTTCTAAAGCATCACTTACCTTTTCTGAAGAGAGGTCTGGAAACAAATTCAGGTGTTTGTTTTCAAATTTCTTAAATCCTGGCTTCTCAATAGATGAAAAAAGCACTTATAAGAGATAGATAAGTATAGAAGTGATTCATTACTATCAAAATACTTATTTTTAGGACCCATTTAATTATCTTATAATAAATTTACAAAGTGTGGGCTTCCTGTGGTATTTACATTTTTATATATTGAAAAAAAACTGTCCAGTTATTATCTTTTTTGTTTGAATATTGACAAGATTATACTTAATTTTGATATACGTGCCTCAGCACAATGTAAAATTAGAGAAGGAAACAAGTTTACATATATTTGTTTGGGAAATTGATATTTTCCCATTATTGGGCTTCCTGTGTAATTCTTGATAATATGAAAAGCCGTTTTTAGGAATGTTCCACCGAAGGGATATTTTGGGACTTTTAGTATGTTGATTACTTACCCTAACGGGTCAAACAGCATTGAGAAAAATTCTGTTGCAATTTGTTCCAACCCCACCCCCCAAAATTTCATAGGATGACTGGACTATTAGTCGGAATACCTAGCGATGCCTTATTCATATTGAGTTGCTTTAATTGGTCAAGAACTTTGTCAGTACTTATATTCAATGTGTCTAATGTGTGATCTATACTATAGCCAACGTCGGGTAGGCAATCAGTTACATTTCCCTGATCAGCCAGACCAAAAACCGATTGGAAGAAAGCATTAAACACATTAGCCTGATCAATAGGAGTGTTTGCTTGCACTGACCCTAACTTAACTACTGCTGGAATTATATTTGTTTTAGTGATTGCCTTATAATAAGACCAAAATTTACGAGGATTCTCTTTAACAGACTCGCTAAGGTCAGATACATGTCTACGCTTTTTATACTTAACTAGCTTTTTAACTTGATTTCGTAAGTTGCGAAATTTACCCCAAAGTTGTGGAGTGTACTTCAACTTTGCACGACGGCGTACCTTGTTCTTTTTTTTGATTAGTTGTATGATTTCTTTATCGATCCATGGAGGAGAATTTGCATCTCTAATTAAAACTTTCGGGACAAATTCATCTATACATGTGAAAAATAAATCATTCCAGCAAGTAACAATGGAATCAACTCAATATCAAAAACTGAGATCAAATACTAGGAGGTAAATAAATAAATAATTAATGCCCATTAGATGTGAATTTGTGTAAACAACCGCCCTTGCAAATCAGTTACAAAGTCACTGGGCTTAAGTAGAAGATAAGGCAAGCCACTAAGTATTCAACTATAATGAACAATCAACCACTATTTGTGAAATTGTACGCCGCAGCCCTAGCAAGTCAGTTACAAAGTCACTGGACTTAAGTATGAGATAAGGCAAGCCACCAAGGACTCCATTATAGATTGTAAAATCCCACCAAATGTGAAATTGTAAACTGCAGCCCTTGCAAAACAGTTAAAACGTCACTTGGTGTCCAAATTGACTTTCTCAAACAAGGAATGTGTAATTGTAAGCGGCAGCCCTTGCAAATCAGTTACAAAAACACGTCTCAATCATAAGAACTTCCCTTGCTAGAACCTATGAGAGAGCTTATGAAGATAAAGCTTGAATTTTTATATACTTATAAAAAGCATTGGAGTTCCATCTACCCAAAATCCTAATTTGAGCATCCGATAACCCCTTTTCGGCAGCATGAGAAGCAGCACCAATTCGAAAGCTGTGTTCTTTATAACGCGATGGGTCAAGCCCGCGGAATTGTATGACTGTGGTTAGTGACTGGAAAAGAGGGCCCGGTGAATTTCCTCTCAAATTAAAATATGAAAGCAAAGCCTGAACAGGACAACATTTTTCCTGATGTGAGAATGTTAAAGAAATAGGGGGCATGTTATAGCAATGTTTGTAATTAAAAAAGGTAACCTTAATACCTACGACGTCGTTATTGCGATTAATGAGCTTTTTGATTTGTCGCAACTGAATATTGTGTCCTGAGGGAGAGTGAGTGAACTCACCAACCCTAGAAAAAGTGTAGAATGCAAATAAACACATTGCCTGGAACACACAAATATTGTAACTTGAATCAGCCAATTGGACTGAAGCTAAGACTATACGATGAAGGAGTGGAAGTGTTATAGGTAAACGGCTATCAAGACGAGTTCCAGACTTAGCGTCACCCCGCATCATTTGAGATATGAAAAAGGTTTTAGTAGGGCCAGGAAAGCCGTATAACTTATGAAAATAGCCCAAGGCCGAGATGTAAGTTGTTACTGTTGAGGCAGCATATTGGCGATCAAAAAGATAAGCTATGAAAAGAGCTATGGTTGGAGATGGAAAAGGAAGGGTAGATGGTGCCCCAGGAAAAAGGTTATGCAGAAACTGACAAAACCGTTTCCAAGCTCTTCTGTAAGTAGGAAGTGAGGAAGGCTGTTAACTAGTTTGAACTAACCTTGTCATTATGGATGCCAATTCTGTGGCTGCATTTGGAGGGGTATGTCTACTGGGACCTGGTCCATGCCTGCTGGTGCTATCTGATGAAATTTGGAAATCTGTAATCGAGATAAAGAATCAGCGAGACTATTGTTGATTCCCCTGATGTGTTTAGCTTTAAACAATATGTTATGCTGCAGACAAATCAGAACCATTTTGCGCACAAAAAACATGAGTTGTGTATCTTTGCAAGACTGCTTGTTGATCACATGAACAAGGGCTTCATTGTCTGTAAAGAACAGGATCCGCTGGTTCGACATATGATTGATGATATGATATGGGATAGAACTCCAATACTGCAATATTAAAACTAGACCAGTCTAGTGGCCATGTCCCATAGCACCAGTGTGACCCAAAGATGGCCCCAAAACCCAAGGAACCTGCAGCATCTGTGTAAAGCTGCAAATGCTGTGAATTTTGCCAATGGTCTTCCAAAAAGAAAGATTTACCATTGAAATTGGTCAAAAAGGTTTCCCAAAGAGCCAAGTCTGCCCGAACTGCCGTAGTCAGCCTAATCCAATGAAATGGGGAATGAACCCCTTTGGTGAGGTCAATTAAACGCCGCAAAAAAGCTCTTCCTGGCTGAACTCAGCACCATTAAGGTCAGGCTCTTGGTTACATTTTGACCCCCAGCGAAGTTTTTGGCGAGGGGACCCTGGGTACTAGTTTGCCATGGCAACGGTATTGTTCAAGATGCCAAATGCTAAAAGGAATTCCAAGATGGCGGTTATTATCGCTATTTTCACGAGTTTTGATGCTGTTTTCAAGCCTTCGGAAAGAAACAGTTGCATTCTTTCGTTCCATAAAATCTAAGGAGCAACAGGGCTAGGTATTTTCTGCAGCCTTAATCTCTGACATCAAACTACAGTACTTAAAAGCAATGAAATCTGATTATGATCGACAACCGACGTTCTCACTCGGACTCTGTTCGTGTTGGATCAACAAACAAATATTTGGGGTATAATTCAGCCATATGAATCTGCAGGTACGTATTCTTTTTATTGATGATATAGAATTAAATTTCGTTAAGAATTTTGTTTAACCAAAGCTAGAAATATCGAAATAAAAATTAAATATAATTCTTACATTGTTTTACATTATATTTCTTTCAAGCCCAACCGAAGCCTTAAAAAACTTACTTTGAAAATCTTTGTTTTATTTCTACACATTAGCGCTTACGACGTTCAAAGCTGTTCAGCGATTTTTCAAGAATAGAAATCTATTTTCCACTCCCTTAGAAGAGCTCTAGCGTATTTTATTTTCTTTAATAAACAGGAAGCCGTTTTGTCAGACTTCATTTGTTCTGTCGATGGCGCTACCAGTCCATTGTTTACTGTACATAACTTTTCCCATTCTACAAGCATAGCTTGGCTCTTCCTACTCTCTGCCAGAACTTTTACTTGTATATGAGCTAAATCTTTGTTGTAGCTTTGTTCTAGTTCTTCATCTCTTTTTTTTCTCGCTTTCAGCATTTTCAGATGTAAGTGCTTCTTGTCAAGAGTTTCTAGTTCTTTTGATGGTCCAAAAAGTACTTGTATAGCTCTGCAGAGACTGCTCTTTACAACATATTCATACCCTTGGTCTTGCAGGTGAGTATGTTCTATAGTTTGCTCCTCTTGAAAGGGGTCTCTGTCTTTCAGATTAATGACTTCATCAGGAGCAGGATAAACTTCTATTACCTCTTCCATAGGATCATTCGGCTCGGGCACAGACTCATTTGGCTCAGGCACAGGCATAAGACTGTTTGGCTCAGGCACAGGCTCATTTGGCTCAGGCACAGGCACAGGATCATTCGGCTCAGGCACAGGCTCATTCAGCTTGGGCACAGGCATAAGATCATTCGGCTCAGGCACAGGCTCATTCAGCTGGGGCACAGGCATAAGATCATTCGGCTCAGGCACAGGCTCATTCAGCTGGGGCACAGGCATAAAATCATTCGGCTCAGGCACAGGCTCATTTGGCTCAGGCACAGGCATAGGATCATTTGGAACAGCATCACCTAAGTATGATGTATGCACCATCTTTGTCGTTCCATCTTTCTGGTCAACCCTAATGATGTGTAAGGGGATTGCTATGTTCTCTCTGACACACACCTCCCAACAGCTCTTCAGGTAATGCTCTTCATTAGACAGAGTTTGAGATCTGAAGTGATGTAGCTGTGGACCCCTTAATAATGGATCAGGGTAATCAGAGACATCATGAAATTCAATTCCATTGTCTGTCTTCTTCCACCAGACACTCTCACCCTCAAGCAAGAAATCACTTATATGCTGAAGGTGAGACTGCCACTCTCTTGAATGCTTCTTGATGATGGAGAGAGGGATGACTGTATTCTTTCGTTGTGGTAGACATTTGGAAAGGTTACTGACTTGAGCTTGCTGTCGCCCTGGATCATTTGCTTGAAGGCCAAGTTCTCTCTCTGCCTGAAGGCGTATGAATAGGTTGGGGATGATGTGTCCAGGATGGTAATTGCTGGTCTGTTTAGTTATCCTCTTGATACTGTTGAAGATCCTCTCTTGCCTTTCTGCATTAGTTGATTGCCCAGAGATGATTCTCAACATATCACCTGCATGTGCACTGAGGTTATGAAAATACACACCAAACATTTTCCTTAGGGTCAGCTTTTTAGGATTGTTGACAATGTAGTCATGCAGCAGTATTGAGTGATACCATGCCTGGTTGTAATACCGAAGAACTTGAGCAGGAGAGCGGTTCTTATCACCAGAGTACAAAATTCTTTGCATCTCAGTCAGAGTGTCAATGGTTTGAAGGGCTTCTTGGGAGAATATTCCTGACTGGTGAGCAAAACCTGCAGTCTTAATTAAAGCTACTCTGAAATCTACACATCTCTTGCTGTCTTTGCCTGCTAGACTCAATGAAATGGCCTCCTCCAGGATCTTAGATTCTTCTCTAGACAAGTGTTTAGGGAATTCTGCAAAAAAGTTCTCAATATGGTGACCCAGGTCATGGAGCGGTTCACATGGTAGGATTTCATAGCTGTCAAGGCCTAAATTAGAGAGTGAATCATTTGGTGTGTTAAACAAAAGTGCTGGAACCCGTTGTTTTCCTTGCAAGGTCTCTGTTAGTAGTTGTCTCAGGTCTTCCTTTGTTTTTCCATCATAAATTTGCCTTGATCCTAACTCTTCTGCTAGCTCAGTTTTTGAAAGACCTTCAAGAGGCTTTAATTTCTTTTGCATGGATTTTCTTCGAGCCACAACTCCTTGTAGTATGACATCCTGTCTCTCCTTTAGGCTTGTAAAATGACAATTTAGAGCATGGTCAAGGCAGTAAACCATGTCACAGTGGATGCCACAAGCAGAGCAAAAGTAATTACCACCCTTTTGTTGGCCGGCTTCAAAGGCTCGAAGTGGCATATCCCCATGACAGAGCCTCAGTTTATCAGTAAATTCAATATTCTTTACTCTTTCAGTGCATTTATTTCCGAGGCCAGCAATGCATTTCAACCTTTCCTCACTGTAAAGAATTTGTTCACTCTCTGAGCTCCCACATCGGGCAATGAAATGAAGCTCGGGTTCTTCTATTATTTGTTGTATATTGACATTTCTGCCAAATGCCTGCTTGTATTCTTCATCTGTGTAAAACACAGCAGGGTCATACAAGCAATTGATCAAACAAACTAGGTAGCCTGAGTTTGCAACAGTGGAATTATCTAGCCAGACCATAAGATGTCTTGTTCTTTCTACTTCCTTAAGTTTTTCTTTCATTTTAAAAATGTCATTAGTGTCAATACCATTTAGCTCATTTACTCTCTCAAGTTCACCTTGAAGCTGCTCTTTGGTCATTCCATTAATATCCTGGTTACTTGTTGCTCTTAAGTACTTCATTTGTTTTGCTAACATATTTTCTCGTATCTCCTTTAGGGTTACTTTCCTGCCTTCAGTTGAAAATTGAACCTTCTTGACTTCAAGATTTTTTGTAAGTACCAGTTTTTCATACTACGAAAAAGAAAAATAGAGTTTGTTGTAAATTATATTATGAGTAGTTAAATCTGGGTTGGATGTGACATTTAGAAAATATTTTGTATTATTTACCTGGCGAGGCACTATCAGTTCCCCAATCGTATATTCTTTTGACCTCAGTTTTTCCTTTAGCTGTTGACGTAGCACTTTTTGATCTACTTCTACAGGAACACTTATTTCCCCACCTTGCCCTTTTCTTTTTTTGCGTCTGATCACAGGACTACCATCTCTCTTTCTTTTTGTTGTAAAGCGTTGTACATCAATGTTTTCAGAGATGAGCCATTCTTTAATTATTTGCCCACCATTTTTTGTCAACTGACTAGTTTTGTTGGTAACATCATATCTCTTAGCTAGCTCACTCCAGTTAATATTGTGTTTGTCTTCATAACTTTGTATTTCTGCCTTAAGTGCTTCTTTATCCCAGTTCATTGCATCAAAATTTCCAGTGTGGTTCTTTGCTTTCTTTGTTGGTGGACCATAAGTTACTTCTTCTCTCCTTTCCTTTGCAGCTTCTTTGGTTTCAAAACAGAGTGCCTTTCTTGCTCTATCCCACCCATTCAGTGACTGTCCACTACCATAGCATCTAAAAAGAAAAAAAAATTGAAAGAATTTGACCATTAAACCTAAGATTTGTAGTTTTCATTAGTCAGAATATTGTAATTGATGGATTTTTGAAAATGAAAAATAAAATGATGTGCTATCAGAGCTGGTGTTTGTTTTTATTGCGGGGAAGTGTTAGTTTTTCTTGTTATTTGCATGATTGGAGGATTTTAGCAGGAGTTATTTCCACAAGATTTAAGTATTTTTGATTAGATTCTGTTGATCAAAAGTGAATAATAGTGTAGTGATTATGTTTTAGATTTAACTCACCTCAAAAATGCAGTGTCATTCATTTGTTGTTCAATTTTATCTTTATTTTGCTTGTAGTGGTTTCTTCTTTCTTTCCGTCTCTCATTTTTTGATTTATGTTGAAGGTTCAACTCTGTAACTTTTGAGAGGGCCTCTGCAAAACTTGTGTTAAACCTTTTCTCAAACACGCCATCAACAGCTTTATATATGTCCCTAGCAGCTGTTTTAATGTCATTTTTCAGGGGTTTAGTTTGAGGGGTTTTAGTATATAACTTCTCTGCAGCACTCCTAGCTGCAAACACTGGATTACTCTTTGCCTTGGCTTTAAGCTGAGGTGAATTCACCGGAAAATATGCCTGTATATCAGAAAATCGGATAGCACATCCTTTGCAGTTGGCAAGGCTGTGTTCTCTCTTTCGAGCTTCTGGAAGACTAATCCATTTCTTAAGGGAGAAAGTATCGAGGAATTTAGATTTTTCTTCTAGTTTCTTGACGTTCCACTTATTAACTTTCTCTCTTAAGGCTTGGAGTTTCTTATGGAATTTAATGAAATCGATTGAAAATCTTTCCCAATCATCGGATGAAAAGATACTTTTAAACTTATTATACTGTTCAGTCTTCAGGTGTGCTTTATATTTTGTCGAACTTTCTCCTTGTTCCCTTATCAATACAGTGGTCCTTGCGATCTCCAATGCAGCAACTTTCGCAAATCCACAAGAATTAGGACACAGAAATGTCCCTGACATCGCCAGTTAATCCTTGGAAACTTTGCAAACGCCCAGTTATAGACTTATTATCGCTTTATGGTATTTTGAAGAATATATAGTAGAAATAAGATGAACGAGCTTTGATCGTTACATCAAGTACTAGTTTACGCGCCTTGAAATTCCCGCTCAAACTAATGCTCAAAAATATCTGCTAGATTGGAGTTTGAATGTTTGTAAGCTAGTTCACAGAGCTGAAATTTAGTTATTTCAAAAATATTTAGGATGTCAAGTTTTTTAAAAAGTGGTCTGCTGGGTGTTCTGAAGTTTGAAAACGTAATTACACGGAGAGCTCGTTTTTGTAGAATGTGAATGGGTTTAATCCTTGATTTGTAGTTACTACCCCAAATCAAGGTGCCATTAGAAAGATACGGATATATGAAACTATAATAAAGATTTATTAAAGCTTCAAGAGAAAGATAGTGTCTGCATTTATAGAGAATTCCAATTGATTTTGCAATTTTTCTTGACACAAAAGAAATTTGAGGACTCCATGTAAGGTTCTCATCCAAAAGTACACCTAAGAATTTAGTATGTGACGTTTTATCAATATTTTGACCTTTTTTAAGGGACAACTGACCTTGGACACCACAAGCCACGATATTTCTAAGCCGTTGCTGCGTTCCAAATAAGATATATTTTGTTTTTGACAAATTGACTGTGAGTTTATTGGCCCTAAACCAATCATTTACTGACAGTAGCTCCTTGTTTAGGATATTAGTAGCTTTTCTAAGGCATTTATTGTTGCATAGAAGATTCATATCATCAGCGTAGAGCAATAAGTGAATTGTTTTTGTGACAAATTGAGCATCATTCATGTATATCAAAAAAAGGATTGGACCGAGAATAGAACCTTGAGGAACTCCATAAGATATTGTTTTAAGGTTTGAATTAGTTCCATCGACACACACATATTGTTTACGATCTCTGAGATAGCTTTCAAACCAGCTTAAAGTATCACTACTAAGACTGTAATAGGAAAGCTTATCCAGCAAAATATCGTGACTGACACATCAAAGGCCTTTGAAAGATCAAGAAAGACACCCAAAGAAATACATCCATTATCAAAGGAATCTATTATTCTCTGAACAAAATCAAGAACTGCCAAAGTTGTATTTCGTTTTTTCCTAAAAGATTACACTCTAAATGATTTGTTAAACTTTCACATACAATTTTTTCAAAAATTTTTGAAAATGTCGGAAGTAACGATATTGGTCTAAAATTAGATATTAATTCTTGATCACCATTTTTGAACAAAGGAATAACTTTAGCAATTTTCATTTCTTCAGGGAATGCATTAGTCATTATAGATGTATTATAAATAAAAGAAAGTGGCTGACAAATGAATTCAGCAACTTTTTTTACGTATCTAATAGGTATTCCATCAATACCAACAGCTTTCTGCTGGTCAAGACTATATAGTTTGTCCAGAACTGTAAGATGAGAAATAATTGGCAAGCTGAGATTTGTAGCACAGCTTGGTATTTTCAGCCAATTTTTGTAGTTAGTTTGACAGTTACTAAACTTTTTAGCAAGAGAAGGTCCTACATTTGTGAAATAGGTATTAAATACATTGGCAATATCAAGAGACTTAGTATAACGTTTATTATTATAAACTATAGATGAAATACCTTTTGGTTGTGCTTTGTTTTTGTTTAAGATTTCATTAATTACCTTCCAAGTAGATCTTATGTTATCTTGTGCATTTTCCAATAATGATTTATAATATTCTTTTTTTGTAAATCGAATTAGATGATTTATAATGGTAATTGAACTGAGTGGAGTGCAATTTGGTCTGAAATCAAACGCGCGATTACAAAATCGCACGACCGCGTAGCGGGAGTGCGATTTGTAATTGCAAGTTTGATTTCAGACCAAAATTGCACGACACGAAGTTCAATTACCACTTTATTATATCCATTTTGAAATCTTTTTTGAAAAAGACGTTTTTTCCAGTTAAACCGACATGACTTACAATCTAAAAGCAGTCGATTCAAACATGCTGCCAAGAGAACTTGTTTATACTGATCGAGCAATGATTCTCATTTTGAATACCAACACTTTCAATCCAAAACTAAAATGAATTTATATCGGACCAAAAGGCATTACATGTATTAAGAATCGTTTACTTACATTAAATAGCAAGACAATCCTGCCCAAAAGGGTTGTAATGAACTGGCTGTTGTCCATATTACAGCCAATAATGCTCACTGCTTGTATTTTTACGATTTCTGTTCAACATGTTTAGATCACACTTGTGCCAACAAAACAGCAAAAATCAAAGGTTGTTTAGTCCTTCGGTTGTCCTTAAGAAGT
Organism: Actinia tenebrosa; assembly: GCF_029948245.1. Lineage (NCBI taxonomy): Eukaryota > Metazoa > Cnidaria > Anthozoa > Actiniaria > Actiniidae > Actinia > Actinia tenebrosa. Next base: position 662,070 of record NW_028292576.1, read on the forward strand.
CACGTAGCTCAGCAAAAATCTTCTTCTTAAGAAAAACTTCTTTTAATGACTGTATTTTCGATGTGTTGTTATGCTTTAAAGATTGAAAAGGAAACCACTTTCCACGATCAATCGCAAAGAAGTCACATTCAAAAGATGCCGATTGCATTTTCTCCCACTGCTTTTCGCTGTAATATCTTCAACTTACTTAAGCAGTTACTTTACAAAGATGCTTTTGACGATTTTAAGTGATCAGTTGGTCTTTTTAAGTCCTTTTTACGGCTTTTTAAGTCTTTTTTTAAGACTTTTGAAGGTAAAATCGTTCTTCAGAAAAAATTTTTCGAGCCGTGGCTCTTTTTTTTCACAAGAAGCGGTGAGCTCAACACTCAGATGGATTCCTTGATATCATTGCCTAGAAAATGACATGTCTCTCTTGTGATTGGTTCATATCAGTTGATGTGCAAAATCGTGCAATATAGAGATCAAAATCGTGCAATTTATGCTGAAATCACTGCTGCAGGGAACCAATCAGATTGCAGGATTTGCTTGTGATTTCAAATTGGATGTAATAAAGCCTATTGCGATAATTACGGAACCTTAGATATGTTCTTGGGAGGTGGATTCTTCAGTTTAGCTCTATGTATCTTATTTTTCCTTTTTATTGATTTAATGATACCTGACGTTATCCAGGGATGAATTAAAGTATTAGAGTTGATACGAACTGTTTTTAACGGAAAGTGTTTATCATATGATTTGGTAACAGTTTCGATTAAATGTTTATATTGTATATTAACATTCTTGCTGTCATATATGATTGACCAATCAGCTGAAGATATATCCTGAACGAAATCTTCTTTGGCCGATTTTGAAAAGATTCGCTTAGTTATCTTTTTGTGATAATTCTTAGCTTTAGAGCCATATTGAAGGAGGAACACAGGTAGATGATCAGATATATCTGTGTATAAGATACCAGGATGAGTGGTATCAACACTGTCAAGTGCATTTGAATAAATATTGTCTATTAAAGTGGCAGAAGCATCCGTTATTCTAGTTGGCTTTACAATTGAAGGAAAAAACAAGTATGATAACATATTATTAAAGAATGAAGAAGTTTCTTCATGAGTATCTGATTTCAAAAGATCGATATTAAAATCACCTGCAATGTAGCATTTGTTACTTTTTTGTAAATTGTCTAGTAAGCTTGAGAGACATTTAGAGTGGGTATCTATATTTGTATTTGGCGGTTTATAAGTCACGCCAACCGTGATTTTTTCGTTTTTTCTTTCTAAATCGTCAAAAATAATTTGAGTTTTATCACTGTTATAACTAACATCATCGCGAGCCTTAACTATGTAACTGTTTTTAATGTACAGGGCAATGCCGCCACCTTTGGCATTTGGCCTGTTTAGGAAAACCGGAGTATGGTAGTTAGATAAGTTGAAGGAAGTAAGATCGTCATTATTTCCAAGCCATGTCTCAGATAGAGCTATTACGTCGAATTCAAAATCAAGAGAAGCAAGATAGCATTTAAGATCATCGAAATGTTTTCTTAAACTTCTTATGTTAAAATGTATCATAGAGAAATTAAGAGGCTGTCCGCGTAAGAACCGACCACTGAAATTTCGATAAAAAATGGATTTCCTTGATTTTTTGTGCATGAGACTATGATCATATGTGATGAACTAAAATCATGTTCTTTTGAACAGAAACCCATTCTTTCGATTTTTTTTGGCGACGATTTTCATTGGCATCGAAATCCTTCCGGATCGGACTTTGGAAACCCCAAATTTACGGGTTACGCCAAGGTCGCTCAAAAATCGCACATTCATTCAAGCAAATTCATACTTGGTTTAAAGGTAGACACATGTTTGTGGTTTGGTTTCATGTGAGAATTGTTTGACTTTATTAAAAGTAAGCAACGATAATAATATTTATTCGAACCCCACTATAGAGCTTTCGAAGTAATTTGGATATGGTACCTTGATTCAAAAATTATTTTCTCGGAAGTGGGGCCTGACCCGGAGTCCACCCCTATGCAGATTATTAGTACTAGGACTGGACTACCAAAATCAGAAATAAAATTTGTGGGCACTCGTGTTTTTGAGTTTCAGTGACACGGTAAACGTTTAGAAAAAATCGCCGTGTCACTTACGACACTGTCACGCAACGTCTTTCTGCTTAGCCGCTTTTTGTACAAAAATACAACATAAACCTCTTAATATAGGCATAAATAAGTCCAATTTATAGTTTAATTGTTTTAAAGATCTTAAATTTGCGGATATTCTTTGGGGAAAACTTTTATGGTAGACTACGTTCTGGTTGTTTTTTAAATATGCAAATTAGTTGGCGAAGCAAACTTTGACTTGATTGAGCTTATGACTATAATTATTATTTATACTTTGGGAGCGTTAGGAATACAGGATAAATGCAGGCAAACCCCAAATGGACGGCATTTTAGAATTTTCTAATGTTCAAAACCTGTTTTCTTAAAGTCAATAAGCCGGCGGTCCTGAATATATATATCAGTCGTTTGACATTTGTGATGGGCTATGCATTAATCAGTTACTTATTAATAACTTGGATATAAGCAACTGAATATTAACAATTTTTGTGGTGTTTTGAAATATGTCCTTTGAAGCTTGCTCTTTGCAAGCAGTAGTTAAAAGTAACTGTGGTTCAAGTCGAGGTTTAGTAGACCTTGTACTGCTGACAGAGTGTAACGAGGATATTACAGCGCACCTTGCAAGCTGTCACATGTCAAAGGAAAATGTGAGTGAGTGGGAATTGATTTTAGCGAGAGCTGGGCTTTTTGGTTTAAGTCAAGAGCAAATTGAAAGGATGAAGGTTTGTTCCCGACATCGACATTCACTTGGTAGGTTCTGGCGAGCTCCAACATCATGTCAGTACCCAGAACATTCCGGAAGGTCTACCAGCGTCGGGGGAAGGCATGTTATTAGCTTTAAAGCTGCAAGGGAGATCAACAATCTTTTTGGTCAGAATGCCTTCGTAGGATCACGTACGTACATGATGTTACCTGTTTATGTCTTGTATTGGTTTTTGTTAACTCATTCTTTCTTTCAACTTTTATTTTAGTTTTTTAATTAAGGCGTTGTTTGAAATAGCGAGATTAATAATTTTTATAGCACTAATCCCAAATGATACATGCAACCCGTAGCAGGTGAAGGGAAATACTTTTGTTGGACTGTATATGAAAACACTGAAAAACTTTAGGCTTTTTAGAATAGTCCCCCCTCCCCCTAACATTTTTGACATGCATTTGTAGTAGTGGATCACTACCTATGTACTTATTATTATAGTATAAATTGGCAAATAAAATATTTTGTTTTGTTTTGTAGTAATATTGAACCACCTTCTGCACATGTGCGTTGGTCTTAAATGATTAGTGAAAAACTTTCAGTATGCACAAACCTCTTGCGCTGCAAATTCCCTTTGTGCTTTATTTCAAAAAGAAAAAAGAAAGAAATGTACCCTAACCCAGCTAACGTTACAACCCGAAAATTTGTAAATGAGGAAACGCCTCATCAAAACATACTACATTGATGCTAAAAGGTATTTGATAATATCAATTAACATTTATCCTCAGCTATTTGTACAACATGTCGCAAGAAACACAATGAACGAATATCTGCTCATAAAGATTGGCTTCATGCTAGGGAAAAGGGAGGAGCTCAATTTAAGTCAGGTCAAAAACCCTCAAATGAAAGGTTTGTTTTTTATCTACGTAACATATATTCCACGGTTTTGATCTGATCAGCAAACACATTTGAAACACGTGTACTTTTTTGTTTTGTTTTTTGTTTAGTTTTTTGTTTTGTTTTGTTTTGTTTTATTTATTTATTATTATTTTCTTGTTTTTGTTTTGCAGGACTGCCAAACATGAAGCTGTGGCAGCTATTAGCCAAGTATTGTCCTCTACTCCATTCAGAGAGTCACAAACTCCCCAGATCAAATCTCCCGAACCATGCTGGACTCCAGGCTTAGAAGGTGTAACTTCCGACTCTATAAGGTTTAATGCGAGAACTGACGCATTGACCGTTTATAACTCAGCTATGAAAGATATTGCTTTTCAGGTACATGGAGAAACGCGTAAACCACTAGACTCGCAGTTGAATATTCCATGGGAAAAGGCAACAAAAGCTGAACAGATGCAGTTCATAGAGAAAGCTAGGGAAGACTGCTTGTTAGTTTGTAAATCAATTGCTCCTAAGAATGGTGAAGAACTTTTTAGATCACTAGCAATTGAGCGTCAACCCTCCGAAGAACTCAAATTACTCATGACGGCGTACAAAAATGCAAAATCGAAGACCTTAAAGACACAAATCCTTAGCCTTTATGCTTGTAGATACTCAGCAGGTACCCATAAGGAAATCCATCTTCCCTACGGTAAGTTGTCAGGATGGCAGATAAAACAAGCACGATTGCATGCTCGAATAAATGGTCCTGGTACAGAGCAAGTAAAAGAGAAAAAACACCGCACACGGCTTGATATGACGAAGGTAGATCATTTCATAGAATTTGTTAATCGCCCTTACTTTTACCAAGATGTCGCGTATGGAAGCAAAGTCCTTAAACTTGACAGCGGTGAGAAGATTGAAATGCCAAACGTAGTTCGGACTGTGACACGGTCTACAATGATAACCCAATATTTAGAATTCTGTAGAGAAGAGCAGTGTGAACCACTAAGTTGTTCGACACTTTTCAAGATCTTGGAAGTCAGAGAGGCCTCACAGCGAAAGTCACTTCAAGGACTGGACAACACAGCTGCCGATGGTGCTTCAGGCTTCCAGACAATAGAAGGAATTGTCGACGTCCTCGAAAAAGGAGGAAAAGATAAACTCTGGTGTGGTGCTGTTAAAAGAAAGCTAAGAGATGCAAAACGATACTTGAAGACCGATTATCGTGTGAATTGCCAGCCAGATGATTCTATTTGCGCCGACCACTGCAGGAGGTTTGGCCTCGGCGATGAAAAAAACTTGGAATTTCAGAAGAGCTGTTCTCTCCAACACACTGAACGTTGCGATGAATGCGAGGCACTGAAGAATGTTTTACAAGAAATTGAAAGAGAACTTCAAGGAAAGTCCTGGACGCCGTACAGCCAAGATCAACGAGATGACCTTCTGTTTGATTTTTACAAAGCCAAATCAGATATTTCTCTATGGAAGGCCCATATTCTGCGTTCCATTCACCAAGATAAAGCTAAACAAGATGTTCTGAAGAACATTAGATCCGACTCGGCAATGATGGTTATGGACTGGGCCATGAAGTTCTTGCCGCTGAAGTACAGAGAAAAGCAGTCGGATTGGTACGGGAAGCGGGGTTTGAGTTGGCACATCTCTACGATTATATCAATAAAAGCCAGTTCTGAAACTCTCGAGCTCAAGTCCTACTGCCCATATTTTGGACTCGTGTAAACAAGACTGGTTTGCTGTGTGTTCTATCACTGAAAATATGCTCAAAGTGGTAAAGGCTGAGAACCCACAAATAAAGTCAGTCTTTCTTCGTTCAGATGAGGCAGGATGCTATCAGAACAACTCCCTCATTGCTGCTTTAAGAGATATTGGTCAGAGAGTTGGTGTCAGTGTCTTGCGATTTGACCATTCGGAGCCACAGTACGGTAAGGACATTTGCGACAGAATTCTCTGCCCGATGAAATCCTCTATCAGAAGGTACTGCAATGAAGGGCATGATATAGTCTCGGCAGATGATATGCGAACAGCCCTCTTTGAAAGGCCTGTTAAAGGTACATCTGCATCCGTATGTTCTATTGATGAAGGTAAAGACACACTAGAAGTAATCAAGATAGACGGATTTAGCATGTTCCACAATTTTGAATACGAAGAGAACGGCGTGCGTGTTTGGAAGGCTTATGGAATAGGTCCAGGAAAACTGATTCCCTACAAAAACCTGTTTATAAAGCACCAAGGCTCTACCGATATCATGGTATGTAAGGACTTTTTTCCGTTCCGAGACACACGTTTATATAAAGAAGCTACTAAGAAAGACGCAAAAGAAGACGCTAATGGCATCTTTCCCTGCTCCGAGCCCGGTTGCCAAAAGATTTTCAATACATTTTCTGACCTTGAAGCCCACTTGGATGTTGGAAATCACTGCAGCAAGAAACAGGTGACAGTGTATGATAAACTAAGAAGAGACTGGGCTATGAACTCCTCTACTGTTGACAAAGTTGAGGGGCAAAAACTGGCAAGTATCGAAACATCAGTGTCCGCCAAACGTGGTAAGTCGAAACAAGAAGAATGCCAAATGAAGATGGGATGGGCTCTGCACAATCCCCGAGGTGGAGCAACTAGATTTTCTGACACGTCAAGAAGTACTTGACAGCAAAATTTGATATTGGAGAGAGAATGAGAAATAAAGCCGATGCAGCACAAGTAGCAACTGATATGCGAAAAGCAAGAGATGAGAATAATGTCCGTTTGTTTGGTAGAGAAGAGTGGTTAACCAAAAGTCAAGTTCGTGGATTTTTTTCACGACTCGCTGCAGCTCGAAGGAAGCTTGGTAATGAGAACATTGACCTCAAGGATGCGTATGCGGAAGATCTGGAAGTGGAGAGACAGAATCTGCTTAAGGATGTTGAAAACGAACTAGGCCTACAGCATCCCATCTGCTATGATTCATACAGCGTATGTGACTATGCGAGAGAACGAAACAGCGTATGTGACTATGCGAGAGAACGAAAACTAAACAGGTTCAGTGTTGACATGTTGAAAGCAATTTTGAGCAATTTTGAAGTTTCATTTAGTTACAAGGACAGAAAGAAAGATTTGGTGCAGAGATTGTCTTCGTTTGTTGAGGAATGCACATGCTTCTCGGGAAGCCAGAACACTGACTGAACGCGTCTCTTCAGTGAGCTATAAAATAACTTGTTTCAAATCAATACCGAAAATGATATAGTTTACTTCTTGAGCACAGAAAAAATATTATTGTTAAAATTGATAAAAATTGAAAATAGGGATTTTTCAGATTTTCACCGAGAAAAAGATTCGGCGTTTAATATGTGATAGTTGCGTGACACTGGTATCATCGTTCTATTAATACCTTTCACGTAACTCGATGTTACAGGAATGAATTGGCTTTTTTTCCCATGGTTTATAATGCCTTAACCTTATTAAGGTTACTATTATCGAAATAGATAGATAAAATATATTTTATAATGTTACCAAAGTATAAATAATAATTAATATAGTTTGCTTCGCCAACTAATTTGCATATTTAAAAAACAACCAGAACGTAGTCTACCATAAAAGTTTTCCCCAAAGAATATCCGCAAATTTAAGATCTTTAAAACAATTAAACTATAAATTGGACTTATTTATGCCTATATTAAGAGGTTTATGTTGTATTTTTGTACAAAAAGCGGCTAAGCAGAAAGACGTTGCGTGACAGTGTCGTAAGCGACACGGCGATTTTTTCTAAACGTTTACCGTGTCACTGAAACTCAAAAACACGAGTGCCCACAAATTTTATTTCTGATTTTGGTAGTCCAGTCCTAGTACTAATAATCTGCATAGGGGTGGACTCCGGGTCAGGCCCCACTTCCGAGAAAATAATTTTTGAATCAAGGTACCATATCCAAATTACTTCGAAAGCTCTATAGTGGGGTTCGAATAAATATTATTATCGTTGCTTACTTTTAATAAAGTCAAACAATTCTCACATGAAACCAAACCACAAACATGTGTCTACCTTTAAACCAAGTATGAATTTGCTTGAATGAATGTGCGATTTTTGAGCGACCTTGGCGTAACCCGTAAATTTGGGGTTTCCAAAGTCCGATCCGGAAGGATTTCGATGCCAATGAAAATCGTCGCCAAAAAAAATCGAAAGAATGGGTTTCTGTTCAAAAGAACATGATTTTAGTTCATCACATATGATCATAGTCTCATGCACAAAAAATCAAGGAAATCCATTTTTTATCGAAATTTCAGTGGTCGGTTCTTACGCGGACAGCCTCTTAATACTTTTGCTTGTTAGTTTTTGAAAGCTGTCTTCAGTGTAATACTTACATTTGTTAGTCATTTCATCAATTTTGTTAAAGACTCGTTCATCCGGATCACAAAAATTATCAAGGAAATTAGCTTTGGATTTGGCGATATTATTGTCATCTCTAAAGGGATGAAAAGAAAGCGTACAGAGGCGATCAAGCGATGAACTTGACCCATTTTGCAACTGTCAACAAAACAATCAACTTCATTAGCCAACGAAGTCTTTTTAAACACTTAAACAGTGGGAGAAGCAACAACAATACGAGCATTGGACAACTATGGAATTAGCATAAATTCGCTTACTGCAATAAAAACAGCATTTAATGCCATTTAAAGAAAAGAGAGAGAAAAAGAAAACATTTCTTAAGTTAAGAAACAGTGAGCTAATAAAGATGTGCTTATTATTTATATAAGGAAAATATATAATATATATGCTAGGCTATAAGTTTGGTTTTAAGTTGATATTACAAGCATAGCTATTACGATAGAAGATGTAAATATTATTAATATTAAAGTACAGTAAGCTACTTAGCTTAGTCCATATATCGACGCAGATAGCTGCAGCTCCATATGAAAGGTCGTAAGAGCGGTTCTCTCCTCTTGTCAAACAAATTGATCTTGCCTTGAAAAGCGCTAAGTTAACATGTACAAATTCAGCCATCATTGTTACCATCATCTCCAATCGTGCTTTGACTCTGTGCTAGACCTGGGTAATATCCAGCACTTGTATGCTCGCATGTGATTCTTCAAAGTTGCGGCTTTCCTATCACAGGCCCCTTTTCCACCCTGAGGATCAGAGAAATCCATTCGCACATCGATGTTGTGCTTTTTGGCAAGTAATCGCACTCCGAGTATGGTGGCAGCGCTGTGGTAGCACCCAGCGTTGTCTTGCCTGAAGCTCACAGACTTCAATTCTGGAATTACATTTTTCAGCTTTTCGATGACATCATCAATTACTGTCAACACGTATAAGCTATCTTGGTTGCTCTTCTGAAACACATGTACAAGTGTCAGCGTCTGAAGGTTGCTATCTATCTAGCTTCCTCATTGCCACACTAATGTGCCAAGAGAGACCTCGCTTGCCGAACCAGTCTGCTTGCCTTTCCCGGTACTTTCTGGGTATGAATTTCATTGCCCAGTCTAAAACCACAAGTACAGATTTGTCATCTAAGGCATTTAGAAGTATCTAAGCAGGCCTCATCTTGGTTAATTGAGCGCAATATGTGTGCCTTCCAAACCTCAACATTTTTCTTTGACTGCGCCATTACAAATTTTATTTCTTCCATTTCTTCATGCGGAATCTTAGCCTTTTCCAATACCAACTCTATTTCTTTCACAAAAGTGGGAAACAAATTACACCGGTCACAGGCTAGATCGTGCTGATGTTTACAAGAGCTGGCATAATCAGAATCACTAGAATTGAGGGCATAGAGCCTGCAATGATCAGGAACCCTTGAACTTGGTGACACATGAACCTGTAATACAATTGTTTCTATTATGAATATCTTCATCGTCGTCGTCGTTGTCTTCTTGCATCATCAACATAATTGAATTTAAGACATAGAATTTAAGTGAAGATGATTATGCAAAATTTTTCACCAGTAACTTTGGTCTTAAATAAGAAGACCTAACTTGCTGGTCGAAAATTTTGCAGCTAAACCATTTTCACTTCTTTATGTTTTGTGATCCTAAGTTTAATTCCATTTGAATCATAATTATTCCATGCAGATGAATTAACATAAAATCATTAACCTATTTGGTAAATGAAATAATAGTTATTATTATTGGATTATTTTCATTAAAATCATTATCATTATTATTATGATATATAATTTCTATTATCATCATTATTATAAAACGTTTTCGTGTAATGTGTGTTGCAGGAAGTGGTTTAGCAGCACGAAAGATCAAGTTCAGCACAATTCATTTTTTATCGATTGTCGGTAGTGATAGAAGATAATTTTTTATGTAATACTAAAGAATGAAAATCTATAAAATTCGAGTGATCACTGACCTTGTAATCCCCTTTTAAATAACGTTTTGCCAGCTTCAGCTTTCTAATCTGCTCTTTCGACCATGACAGGCTACATCCATAGTTGTCTCCTAGATTATCCACAATGTCTTTGACGTCGTCTAATGCTTTACTTCCATCTGCAGAAAAGTAGTCCAGTCCTTGAAGCGAGGTGCAGGTGGACGCAGAGCAAACGTCCAGTACCCTGCAAAGACTGCTGCGACTCATTGGACTGAATCCTATCTCGACACAGTAACTTTGGTACTGTTTGACGATCTTCTCTGGAATAGAGGTTCTTACAACATTTGGGACTTTTATTTCGGTTCCGCTGGAGAGTTTTAAAGTTTTTTCACCAAATGGCAAATCTTGCACCACCCTTGCGCTTGTGATAAATGCCAAGAAGTGGTCAAGCTTCTCGGGTGATACCTTGATTCTTGTATTTTTTTGGAGAGGAAGTTCAGCTCCTCTCCCATGTAGCAAAAGATGGTGTCGTGCAATACTATAGCGATATCGCGTTATATCAGGAATCCATCGCTGAATGGTTTTAAAGCTGACTTTATCGGCAGTTATGGAGAAAATTTGCCTGCGACTGCTCCAGTGACTTGCATTCTCATAACAATCAACCAGAGCTTCTAAAAGTATTGAATCCATATTGTCAACGTCTTCGCTCAGTTGGGTTGCTTTTATGGCGCTCAACAGCATCTCAGATTTTTGGGGTGCAATTTCTTCAAGGCTGGCATAAACAATCTGTTTAGCTTTCCGTATGTAGTGCCTTTTTGTCTGCTCAGCGGCTGTATCCCATGGCGTGCTCATCGATGTTCGAACCGGGCTTATGTCTCTAGAAGCAAGGTAAAGACTCAGTCTTTCCTTCGGTGTTTTGTCTTTATCAGCCGCGCCTTTTTCGGGTTGGCTTTCCATTGAGAGGTCAAAGGCTTGTGACATAGCAGAAGGGGTGTAAGCTGTCGAAAGAACCGCTGCGCTAAGTGGCGTCGTAGCAACTGGAATGTTTCTGTGCTCTGGCGTCTTGAAAGAAACCTCAAACGCATCGCCCTAAAGTGAAAGTATGTTTTTTTTTAAAACTCGGAAAGAAAAAAAGATTCTAGCAAGAAATTAACAGCAAGGACTCATTCTCATCCCTTATTGACAATAAGTTATCAAAATTAACATCGCATACCAATGTTGTCAGTTTCTTTAACTGATCTCCCAACTCATCCACGTTACTGGCCTTCAGTTTCTCTCGACATCTCCTGCGGACTCCTATGAAATTTTATTGCATAATATATGAGATTCTCTACAGCTTTGTTTACAAAAATGAAGTAAATTTCAATATAACTTACCTGATCCAGCTTGAATAAACACACCAGTCATGCGTATTAGCATTTCTGATTCTTGCCTTCCGAGTCCCCTTTCTCCTTTTGGCCAGCTTTTTGTATTCTTCCCGTGATTGGACAAATCAGGTGGTATTCGGCACCTAGTGGTGGCCCCTCTTGTCCACCCTATCCCTAGCTTTCCACGATGAAGCAGGGAATATGGTCATGCTATTTATTGTTTCTGGTCTTGTAAAAACAGAGGCCCTACACAAGATGAGATCAACCTCATTATTTGGTCCAGAAAGCGACAACAATGAAAGATGATTTGAAATATCCTTCGAACATGAGAGTAAGGGCACAACCTGCAATTCGTGCTTTCTGTCACGAATATCAGAACCACAGAGTCCTCCAACTATCGATTTGAAAGAGCAACAAGCCTCCATTTGTAAAGAATTAGAAAATATGAAATGAAATACTTCTAACTCAGTTTTGTCTAAAAACAACGCTACGTCAATCAAGTTTGCAGAGTTACCTAACTAGTTAGCATCATGTTATTATTTCGACTGAGGAATATCTTGTTTGTTTTTAAACAATCTTGACTTTAAATCCAAAAAATAATAAAACCTACCAACTTTTTCATGGCTTCTCTTCTTTACACATTTCAAGACTCAAATAAGGAAAGTGTAATTAAGTGAGGTCGAACACTGCTCCGTCTGCAATCATCGATGGGCTTCCTGTGGCAAAACTGTTGACAGGCCTGTAACACAAAACTTAGCCAGGAGATCCTAAAAATGCCACTTTCCGAAAAAAACAGGTAAGAATTATCCTGAAATAAGCATTCTTTTATCTTTTTGTTGCTTTTTAGAGCTGTTTTATTGAATTGCAATCAAAACAAACTGCGACATCTCGTGTTGCTTTTAATGACCTCCAGAGGTCAAAGAAGTACGATTTCACCGTACTTTGGCGATGTCAATCGTCACTCACGAGCATTTGCCCAAAGAAATCTTTCTATCATTTGAAAGATCATTAATTTGACATGCAATTACTGAATTTTCGAGCGATTTAAAGGTTTAGCACATTTGCTATATGACTTTTTGTAAGACAAACTTTTAACAACTCAAACAATAGGTGCAGGGAATAAAATTATTTCGCAGGGTTAGAATCGGCTAATCTATCTCAAAATCACTCAAACAATAAACAATAGATTGTTTAACAAGGATTAGGAGTTGTTTTGGTCTTGGAACCGCTCAGTTTTCCAAGGGAGACCACAAAAGTTGGGTCAAAATTCATAGTTACAAATGGTATTTTCGGCGGACTTTGAAAATTTGCATTTTTCTCCGAAATAAAACATTATTTGATCAAACCAACTATACAGTGATTCTTAGGGTACAATACCCGATCTAACTTGAAAGTATAAGCGAAATCGATTTTTCAAAGTTTGCCGCGGGTTTTAAATTTTGCTTGATTCTTACAGACATCCATTCTTAATAAAAAATCATCCAAAAGATGAACAAGATGATCAATGTGTAATTTAGTATTGGCAACCCATTCTAAAGCAGTACTCAACATTTCAAAAGTTCTACAAGAACTAGAACAGCCCATCGGCATACATTTATCAAAATAAAATTGGTTTCTCCATTGCATCCCTAATGAACCATAATCTTTGGGGGATATGGGGATAATCCGGAAGGCACTTTTGATGTCTGTTTTGCTCAAAAAGGAGCCTCTCCCAGCCATTTTGATTAGAGAGATAGCATCAGTTATAGTAGCATAAGAGAGACTGGAAAATTCTGCAGGTATTCCATCATTTATGGAAGTGCCCGAAGGAAAAGACAAATGGTGGATGAGCCTGAAATCCCCTGGAGTTTTCTTAGGAACAACGCCCAAGCGGGAAACAACAAAGTTGGGAAAAGGGGGTGATGCAAAAGGCCCAGCTTAGCTCCTTTTCAATCTTAAGATCCACCGCTCCAGGATTCTGCAAGGCAGACAACAAATTTTTTGCTTTTCCAGAAGTCCCAACCCCTTCGCAATGGAGAGAGAAACCAAATTAAACCCATAATAAGCTGTTCTGTTAGCTCGGGATTATATCCCTGAAGAAAAAAGTTTAGACGGTCGACCTTAACAAGTGTAGGTAGATTAAGATGGTTAGGAAGATGAAGAGGACCTGGCAGCTGAGTTGGCAACTTTAGATTTCCCTTGGGCACGAGGATGAGCTCCTTCGCACTTATGGCAACAGTGCTTGTAATTACAACCACTGCACTCTGCACTTCGGCTGAATTTGAAACAATACCCTTTGGGGGCACTAGTGTCTGATCTTGGTTTGGAAAAAGCAGGTTGGGATAACTTCTTGGTAGAAGGACCCTGCTGGGAGCAGCATCCACAATTCCCAATGAGTGTTAACCCAAGGGAATGAGGAGGCCTGTTTTCTCCTTAAGAATCTGAAATTCTCATCATAATACCGCCAATCATGGCCCCGCACTGCCAAGTCCTGTATGACTTCACCATACTTCATGAGGGCAGGGGCCTCACTTGGATATTTACGGGTATAGACCCCAACAAAAACATGGAAAGCTCTAACCCAGGAATCAATTGAAAGAATTTTCTTGTTGTTAGCAACAGGTTCAAGGCATAGCGCCTGAGAATTATCATTGCCTGACCCAACGGTAAGCTGGAACTTCCCTTCTAGTACTGGGTTGGCAAGGAGAAGACCAAAGTCTATAAAACCATTTGACCAAATTTTGGCCTGTAATTTGTCAGACACACGAGCATCGATAGGGACACTAGGTGACGAGAAGATGTTGTGAGGTAGTACTTGTGTCTGCTCACCTGTGATGGCTCTCTTGATAACCAAGGCAGATTTCTCCAATACATCCCTTGCTTGATCATTGTGATCAGTCACTGAATCCACCACCTCTCCTGGACCAGGCTGGTTTCCTCATCTAAAACCCCAAGATCTCTTCTCGGTAGCTGCTCCGGCCCCTTATGAAATTGAACACCAGGCTGATTTTGGAGTTGTTCGGTGACCTGAGCCACAACTCTGCTGACGATGGTGTTGACCACACTATCCGGGAGAGTAGAGGACGAATTATTTTGATTGGAGGCCAAGGACGAATTATTCTGATTGGAGGCCAAGGACGAATTATTCTGATTGGAGGCCAAGGACAAATTATTCTGACTGGAGGCCAAGGACGAATTATTCTGATTGGAGGCCAAGGACAAATTATTCTGATTGGAGGCCAAGGACGAATTATTCTGATTGGAGGCCAAGGACGAATTATTCTGATTGGAGGCCAAGGACAGATTATTCTGATTGGAGGCCAAGGACGAATTATTCTGATTGGAGGCCAAGGACGAATTATTCTGATTGGAGGCCAAGGACGAATTATTCTGATTGGAGGCCAAGGACGAATTATTCTGATTGGAGGCCAAGGACAGATTATTCTGATTGGAGGCCAAGGACGAATTATTCTGATTGGAGGCCAAGGACGAATTATTCTGATTGGAGGCCAAGGGAAGTCTTGAACGTCTTGTCCGCTTGGCAGGGCCATCGACAATGTGTGTAGTTTGCTGCTTCTGTGTACGCTTATGGGAAGGCATATTAATCTGCAAAATAAAAAGGAAGGGCAGGCAGACCACCATCACCAAGGAAATGGAATAAAATACCCAACGATTATCGCCCCAAAGTATTACAACTTGGTAAAAATAAAAGGAATTTGTGAAATCAATAAATATTAAACTCCATGCAATAAGACTGTAGTAACACAAACTTAAAAAGTGGCTGGAAAACCTGTCAGACACTAGGTCGACGAATAGCTCTACGTAAAATGCCACAAATAAAAGAATAAACGAGGTATAAAACCTAAACAAGATAAGGAAGCCAAAACGGTACGGAACAACACGTACAAACGGCTTTAACCTTACCATAACAAGAGGATGAAACCTCAACAGCCCGAAGGCTCAAACTGTGGGTAAACCACCAAAATAATGTGAATCAAGTTCACAAAACAAAAACAACTACAAGCAGTGACAGGGCAGAAATCTCTTAAAGCATGGAAAGCGCACGAAGAATGGCACCACGATAGCTACGGTATAGCAAATACTGCCCAGATGGATTCAAATGAACGCCATCTGGTAAATAAAAATCCTTATCTGGATGAGAAAAAACCCTGTGGCGCCAACAAAAAACGTTGGGCAAGATTCCTAATACAACTTCAAGGTAACGATTAACCGCTAGCATGTGTTCAAGAAACATGGAGGCATTAGAGTGTGAAGCGCCACGTGGGATGACTAGGCAAACACCAACCACGCGTACAGAAAAACACTCCAATAGCACACGAAACAAGTCCTCAATATGCAAACCAACGACTTCAGGCCGCAAACTAGATAAATCGTTAGTCCCTATCTCTAAAATGACAATATCGGGGGATATACGGCGAACTAAAGAAAGGTCAAAACAGCGAAGCTTTGCTACCGTTCGCCCACCCACTCCGTGTAAATAAACCGAAGCGGAGCCCTCAAGGTTGAAATCCGCAGAAGCCCTAGGGTCAAAACCCATACTTAAATCATTATCTAAACGCCTAACAAAAGAATGGCCTAATATAAGAACTTTGGGCAGCGCTGAGAGCCATAACCACAAGGAACTTAGAAAACAAAGGACGCCACTCGAGCAAAAACAATAATACTCGCAATTAAGTTCAAACAAAAATCCTAAGGGACACTGAATAAGGCTTCTACAAAGAAAGGATAAAGCTTAAACTTAAGATAGAAGAATTAAAAGCAGAAAGCTTACCTTTACAAAATAGTGTCCAAAAAAGATGCTTCAAAGCTGAGTTAGGTAGCAAAAGACCGCTATCATGCCTCGTTGCCTTATAAATCCACCAGAGGGTAGTCATTGCAATTCCCTTGAGTACCCCTCCTCAATTACCCGTATGATGACGTAATAGTTATACTAAGTGTAACATAACAGAAATTAACCAAATATATACACCAGGAGAAAACATAAAAGTCCGAAATATTTTATAAAAGTATCTTATACTCGGTATAATTTTTCTTTTGCCTCCTACTCCACCTCGAGCCTCTAGTCCATCTAGTTAAGATCAAGTTCTCTCATGCAGGCATAAACTTTATCCCTCGACACATTGAGCCCGTGCTCCTGCCTGACGTTTGTGCATAGTCCCATATCCTAGTAGCTTTCCTGGGCCCTCTAGCTCCTTTTCGACAGCTGCCTTCTCTTCATTATCTGGGATGTCTTCGCAATTATGATAAATATCAAAATGACGAAGCCGTCGGTCGAGCGAACGAAGACTCCACGTGTGCTCTGTGAAATCTTGACTTATGAAGTGTAGCATCTCTCACCTTTGCAGGCCCTGTCGAACATAATCCTCCAAAGACTCCTTGAGTCCTCTCGTCGTCTTTCCAGGGTGCCCCGCTTTCGTCCATTTGATTCGCAAACTGTTTTGAACTCACGCTTATAATAACTTTGAAGGAATTCGGGAAGATATCTACTATAATTTTACACGCTGGTAAGCAGCAGTGCATGCCGGGATAACTAGGGTTTGCAAATGATCGTGGCAGCATGGCTGCCTGCGCGCTGCCACTAAAAACGATTTTACTTTTGATTTTAAAGTGATTTTGAATTTGATTTTTGATTTTATTTTTAAATACATTTAATTTTAAAGAGCAATTTAATTTTGCTTTTAAGTTTATTTTGAAGTAAAAGTGAAATTAAATTGAAAATAAAATAAAGTGAAAAATAAAAGTAAAATGAATTAATTAAACAAAATGAATTGAAATATAAAAATTAAAGTGAAATCAAGTTTAATGTGAAATGCTATGAAAAATAAAATCAAAAATCAAATAAAGTGAAATGAAATAGAAACTAAATGATTTTTTTTGCAGCGCTCGTCCACTATAATGAATGAATGAAATTTAAATAAAGCCAGGGTAGTCCCTTTCAGAGTCAAAAGGGACACTGCTTCAGAGTCAAAAGTGACACTGCTATCAATGGGAGCCCTGGAAATAATTATAGCCTACTTATTTGAAATTATAGAACATTATAAAATATTTATTTACTAAGTTTATCATGCCGGGCTAGCTGTGCTGACGATAGTGCCATTTCAAATACGGTGAGCCCTCAATTTTGTTTCAGCGGTTAGCATTAAAATTCCAATGTAGAAAGTCAGCCACAGAAAACTTAGGCTGGAAAAATTGGTGATGAAGTTCATCGTTGTCAGGAGCCATGACAAAAAAGAATATTCTTGAACGTGAGAAATCATTTAAATGTCATTTAGTTCAACCAGCTCGGATGCTATCTAGATCCATGGGACTATGGCACAAGAAAATAATAAGGTTGATGAAAAGGAAATGCTTGTCTTCTTAAGGAATGGATCATAAGTAGGTGCGTCCATCTTGTTATGGATGCACGAGGGAGGTTGCTAAGCACGAAGAATAGCGTAAGAGTTGCACGACGCAAAGCGGAGTGCAACTCTAGCTTTTGTGAGTGCTTAAGCAACCTCCCAAGTGCATCCATACCTCGATGGACGCACAGCTACTTATGATCCATTGCTTTTATAATATAGTCAAGTCAACAAACAAGAAATTAATACAAAATATAGACTGTATTTGTTGATCATAGCCTAAATTCTCCTTACGCACCTTGCGTGAATGAAAAGCACAAAGGCGCCAAAAACAGAAAAACAGTCGTTTTCAAAATGGCAGCTTTACACTGTGTTATGACTAAAATAATGGCAAAAATTGGACATACAAGTGACTCAAAAATGTCCAAAACTACGGAGAAAGTGATTTTCAACTGTAAGAAGTACATTTCAAATGTTGACATATCTTAGTACAGTAATGCCAAGAAAATCAATGAAAAACACAGTGGGTGTCTTTGTTGTTGTTGACGATGTTCAAGTTTTGTTATTGTACAATGAATTAGCAATGGAAAGCCTCTTGTACACGGATCAAAACTGACTGACTGAACTGGATTAATTTTCTCTGGGTGATGCTTTGTCGGCTTTCGCTCCCATGTAGAGCTTCAGAAGGGACTTGACTGCAGTTGTGAAGCTGCGAAGTAGATGGTGAGCGTGATATTTATAGTTAATTACTTTGAAAATACTTTTGTTGAATAAATACACAAGAACAATATTTTTGTATTTGTTTAATCATTGCTAAACAGCTCTTTGAATGTAGACACCGACCGATTTGTGGTTTGTTTTGTCTTTTTGGAGTGACGCTCTGACAATCTTGTCCAGCTCACTGTTTGAAAGTTGATGCAAATCTTGACGTTTTATTACTAGGCTGATCAAATGACAACTCTATACTAAATGTCGGAAATGGATGAGTATTTTCGCTATTTTTTTTCAATCATTTTCAGTTATCTTTCATAGATAAATTGTCAGCAAAAAGATACAAAAAGTTTTTTTTTCGCCGAAGGGTATTTTCGCTATTTTTTTTCAATCATTTTCAGTTATCTTTTCTAGATAAATTGTCAGCAAAAAGATACGAAAAGTTTTTTTTTTCGCCGAAGCAAAAAAAGCTGACGCGAGCTAGCGTGCAACCCATGGGCAAATGGTTCATGCTTTTCAACCAATCAGATCGCGCGGATTTACTTGACTATATTGTAAACGCCCATGGACCATTTATTTTACATGGAACATTGCCCTAGAAGTATTTGAATGTTTCAAGTGTGTTATTCTGAGCAGAAAATACGGTGGTGTACTCGTTCAAAACACAACACACGTAGGTTAATGGACACGAAAAACATATGACAGAATTTTTCCATGATTTAGCAAACAATTACGCATTCACGATTTACATTAACGATATTTTCATCAAATCTGAAAAGGATGGTAGTTACAGCAAGCTAACCGTCGACGAGAATCTTACATGCTTTTCCGGTAGTTCTGGAATTGGTCCTAAGGAAATACTTCTATAACAAAAAAGCAAAATATATACCGTTAGAAAGACGCGTTTTTACTTCTACACTGAACAGTACTCATTGAGGAGAAACTCTTTTATTTTTATTTTGATTATAAATCCTGTTTTAAATATTTGGTCCTTATCTTGTTCCATAAACATAACATGCACTTTGAGTTGTATAAACAACATTCACCCACCCCTATCAAACCCCTAATTCCTCTGACTGTTCATTCCTAACCCCACCTCTACAGAAAACTTACCAATAGATCATTCTCTGGTGTACTAATTTGCGAGACCTCAGATGCCGTTGGTGCATTTCAGGTATGAATCCATGTTGCAAAGTTATGTGTTTGTTTAGATGTCTCACCAGGGAGCACATGTGTAAATATGAAGTTGCTTCGATTATAGTCGTCAGCTAAAACTACACGTGTTCGTGGGTTTGTTGCAGTGACATCCTACCAAGAAATAGTTAACTAAGTATGGCTAAGGCAAACATTTGAAACATTTTTTAAACTTTCATTTTTAGAGCTAGTGGTTGCAATAAGCCTGTAAAATAGTAGTTATGATACAGATACTTAGTAGACTGCAAATTTACCGATTTTAATTATTTTGTGTTTATTAAACCCATTACACACTAACATTCAATTTTACAATTACTTACAAATTTCTGCTGATCTATTTGTTAATTTTACTCCAGGTTTATTGCAATCCCTCTAGGTATAAAAGATTATCTATTTATTTCTTTTTCTTTTTCTTTTCTTCTTTAAATTAGTTGACAACAATGTTAGTTTTGTAAAACGGTGTAAGCTTGGTTCTAAAGCTAGTTTGATTTATCACAAAGAATGACGTGGTGTCTAGACATCCATAACAATCGTACAAAATATACCTGATAAGCTCCTGCCTTCTTGATGCTGTCTCTGAAACGCCAGCGTGGTTCAACGACCCAAAAGGCTGCCTTGTCACTCCGTATCGCAGATACCTATTCATCGGCAAGCAACATCCCCTGGCTTTCTGGCTTTGGAAATTTAATCTAGCTATGAGATTGTAGGCTCTGGTCTCGGCAAGGTTCACTCTCTTATCGGATCCTGCTTTCTTAGACATCGAAAGAACCTTGCATACTGACCAAAGTTCTTCAAGATTTGCATCTCCACAGAGTCGGCGAAGATCTTCTATTGACTTGAACTTGCGATTGTTACTTACGGAAAAGGTATGAAGGTTAGGAGAATTTCCAATTTGCTCTTTATTAAAATGAACATCAAACCATTTTTTCTTTCTTTTTGCGATTCGGTACATAACATGCTCATTTATTATATTATTATTATTATTTAATCTTACCAAAAGTTCTCTCACACGAGTTTTCATCTTGGTGGATGTTTTCTTTTTCTCACTTTCGTAGGTCGACCTGGTACGAACTGTCTTCATGTGTTTTTATGGATAAAGAAACCTTTATTTACACAGGGTTATCCAGTCAGATATACAAAATGCAATCTGATATCAAAAGGAGCCCTAAAATAAATACAATATAAAGAAGAAGAAGAAGAAGAAGAAGAAGAAGAAGAAAATGTATAGATGAAAGTACAATAAAAATCTAACAATAAAATTATCTATATAAGTACTAGAATAAATATCGAAAATATTGAATAAAAATCTACTTCTTATTTTCTAAAATAAAACTATTGTAAACTAATGAGCCATTATAATAAAAGCCTTTCTTGGCGGTCTCGGTTCGTACTGACGGCAAATATATAAATTCACTTCTTCTCGTGGCTCTCGAGACAACTTCCTTATTCAATCTAAAATAATTCCTTAGAAACTGTGGTACTTTGTTATTTAAAGACTTCTTCACTAACCCTAAAATATGAGTATTTCGGCGACCTTCCAAACTTTGCAACTTAAGTTGGTTAACAGACGTATTACTAGATTTGGACCTAACTATAATTCTCGAGGCTTGCCTATGCATTGATTCTCACCTTTCTACATCTGCTTTATTGCAGCAAACCCACACAAGATCACAGTAATCGAAAATGGGCAAAATTAACGATTTGTATAACTCATATGCTGCATGTATAAATGAGAATATGAGAATATGTGCTGCTTGTATAGTAAGGTTCTTTCTAAGTCGCCCTAGAATACCTACTCTTTTTCCAACCTTAGAAATAACATAAAACATTTTTTTGGCTCTTCCCAAAAGATGTGCTAAGTGAATCCTTTCTTCTGGAGCTAAAACACCGGGAATCGTTTCAAGAGCTTCTACATTTACATTTACCAGTTAGGTCATTCGCTCAATACTGAGCATTTTAGACCACGCTAAATAATTATTAAAATGATTAAATAATTAACATGTTAATAAATAGAATAAATAATAATAAATAGTAATTGTCCAACAATTGTCCAACTAATAAATATCTGCAACTGCATTCTTAAATGCTGCAAGTGAGGTTGCTAGTGTTGCTTTCTTTGGGAGTTGGTTCCATTCTGAAAGTGTTCTTGGGTAGAATGAGTACTTGTAATAATCCTTTGTGGCCATAGGCTGAGTATACACGTACTCCTTGTTGAAAAGGGTAGAATAGGAATGACCAAGTGGCTTAATTCTAACATCATCTTGACAAACCAGCTTATTTCGTATCTTGTAAATCATAGATAGTCGTGCTATCCTTCGTCTGCTTTCTAGCGTCTTCCACTTCAGTACTGAAAGCATTTCAGTTACACTGTCCTTACGATCAAAGCGTTTCAGGACCCAGCGTGCAGCTCTCCTCTGGACCATTTCAACCATGCGAATATTTTTTTACTGTATACGGGTCCCAGACAGATGAGCAATATTCCAAAATAGGACGTACTAAAGCCTTGTATGCTGTTTCCTTGGTACTGGATGGACAATGTCTTAAGTTACGCTTAAGAAAGGCAAGTGTTTTATTGGCTTTTTTGAGATATTTCGGGTGTGTTCGTTCCAACGAAGATCCTCAGCCAGATGAACACCAAGATACTTAGCAGAACTTACAGAATCCAAGGCTTTCCCTCTAAGTTTATAATCAAATACGTCTGGATTCAGCCTTCTCGTAACTCTTATAACGTTACACTTTGACGTATTAAACTCCATTTTCCAATCTGATTCCCATCTTTCCAAGTTTAGGAGATCTCGTTGTAACTGAATACAATCATCCTTGGACTTGATAACTAAATAAATCACGGTGTCGTCTGCAAAGAGGCGCACTTTGGACTTCACATACAGAGGAAGGTCATTAATAAAGGCCAAAAATAAGGTAGGCCCGAGTACAGAGCTCTGTGGGACTCCCGACTCTACTGGAACTTGAGTTGACATCGTGCCTTCAAGGACCACACGTTGCTTTCTGTCTAACAAAAAGCTTTTTATCCACGTTAGTGACAGTGTCGACTCCATAATTTAAAAGTTTATAGAGCAGTTCCTGATGTGGCACTTTATCGAATGCCTTTGAGAAATCCATTACTATTACATCATTTTGTCCACTATTTTGCATTTCCTTGGCCAAATCATCAATAAATGCAATCAACTGATTTCGCATGAGTGCTCCTCACGGAATCCGTGTTGTAAATTAGATAATATCCGTTGTTGTTCAAAGTGTTTTTTTATGTTAGATACTATTATATGTTCCATAATTTTACAGCAAATACAGGTTAACGATACAGGCCTGTAATTCTAAGCCATCTGTTGTGACCCTTTTTTAAAAATTGGCGTAACATTTGCTGACTTCCAATCCAATGGGATAACACCAGATTCTATGGCAGGTTTCATTGTTGACGTATTTCCGGTGACGTGACCACCCTGAAAACGAAGCTGGCCGTCAGTTTAGTCATCATTTTGTAAACAAACTGTTGTCCTTTAAAAAGTGTATCTTGATATAATTAAGCTAAATTTTTGAAGTTTTGTCACGATGGGTAAAACGTGTATTGTATTGGGTTGTACGAACAAAGATTCGGGGAAACATAGGAAAGAAAATGTGAAGTTTCATCGGACACCAAAAGAGGAGCCCAGGCGAAGCATGTGGATAAAAGCTATCAACAGACGAGAAGAAAACAACGGAAACTTATGGATTCCTTCTTCAGACAACGACAGAATTTGTAGTGAACATTTCGTTAAAGGTAAGCTGATCATAAATCGTAATTTTCCCCGTGTATTTGTGATACAGAGTACGCAAAAATAGTATAGAAATGTCTATCTATGTCTATTTATTTCGTGTACAGTTTACGAAAACAAAGTCTTATATTTTTGTTTTTTGTTTTTGTATGAGTGAACACGTTTCTCTCAGGAAATATTTAAAAAGGGATTAAAAATATCTACATTCAAAATATTTTTGTTTAAATATCGCTCAAAATCTCCTAAGTGCGTTCATTATCGATGTAAACAATTTGCAATAATTTTTTTTGTGTACTAGGAAAGAGTGATAATCCAGAGAGCCCAGACTATAAACCAACGATGAACATGGGATATTGTAAAGGTTCAGAAACTGCCAGCAGAAGATTTTCTAGAATTTCTAAGCGAAATTATAAAAAGTCACTTGAAGATTTCTTTGCTGAACGATCAAGAAGCCAGCAAACGACGGTATGATGATGATGTGACACGTACAGATACAGAAATGGCAGCAGGCGCTTTATTGGATTTGTCTGAAAACAAAGAGAACAACAAAGGTAGGAAAATGATATCTTAGCTTATATTGTTAAAATACATTTTTTTCTATACAATTTCTTTGTAGAAAAATTGTAATAAGTTATATATATTTTAAAGTTGTTTATATTAAAATTCAGTAAAAATAATATATAGTATATTTTTATTTACATATATTATATTTATTTTTTCAGATCGATTTATACATAATATTTGCTTGAAAAGATTAGCAGAGTTGAATATGGAAAAGAAGGAAATTTTAAGGGAGTTGGCACGTCTTCAAGAACAGATACACTCCTTGACTATTAACAACACACCAGAAATGAGGGCCTCAACACTCGTGAATCTCTCCACCAATCCAAATGAATCTACTCTTTTCTATACTGGCCTACCATCTCATGATTGCTTTCTCTGGTTAAGTAGTTTTCTTGCAGATTCCTTCCCGTCATCAAATATTCTTGCTTCAGCTGATATTCTTCTTTTGGTTCTAATGAAACTTAGGCTAAATGCACCTCATAGGGATTTATCCTACCGCTTTGACATTTCTCCATCTCTGGTAAGTTCTCTATTAGACAGTGCTCTTCCTGTGTTTGCAAAGCAAATCTGTTTCTTCATTCACTGGACAGCAAGAGAGGAAGCAAGACGATCTCAGCCGCAGTGTATCAAAGATACCTACCCTAGCTGCATTTCTATAGTTGACTGCTCTGAAGTTTTTATAGAATGCCCAGCAAACTTCAATGCAAGATCTGCCACCTACAGTAACTATAAGCATGCTAATACAATAAAGTTCTTGGTTAGCATTGCACCATCTGGTGGTGTATCATTCATATCACGTGCATATGGGGGGAGGGCTTCAGATAAAGTCATCAGTTTAGAGTCAGGATATTTAGATTTTATTCAGCATGGAGACACTATCTTAGCTGATAGAGGTTTTTTGATTGTGGATGAAGTGTTGTCTAGAGGGGCAAAACCCGTCATTCCTGTACTTTATTTGACAGTTGATGATCAGTAAGGGACTTGTTTTCTTCATTATAAAGGCTTGTTAGTGTGACAGGAAAATTATTCTCAGACAGTTTCTCAGATGTTGTACTTTGTTGAAAAATACCAGGCAATGGAGGAATGAGGTTAAAAAAGGCGGCATTAGGGCAGATTTTGTGGAAAGAAGTAAGTGCAGTGCTATGTGGAAGTGGATCCCTGCTGGATGGTGTGAAAGATTCCACTTTTTTCTTTCTGTTACTGTTGACTAACCCTTGGATGTTATCGACAGTGGTTGGCTTAATCTAAAACAAAATACAACAAAAATTCTTACGACATGTACAGTGTCCTAGCTTAATCGTAAATCTTTACTTTTAAATATTTTAGGCAATCGACTGATGTTTTTACCGTGATAAAATAAAGAAGCTTCCTTCCTTCCAAATTGAATGGATTAGATACTCCAATTTGCTTATTTTTGATTAGATTTGTACAAAACTGTGTGTGTGTAAATACCATATATACCTCTTTTTTGAAAACTTTATTCCATTTGCAAGCTTCACTGGTCACAGATGTTTTATTGATTCCATATCTAATGCCCAGTTCTACCTTAAGCAGCAGGGCTGCAATTTGACTACAAGCTTCCCCTAACCTGGAAGAAATATAATTAAAATCATGTCATAAATTGCATAAAAGACATTTATAATATTATTCACTTACAAATTACTACTTACCCTGCAGCACATGTACAATGGGCACAAAATATGTCTGCACTGGTTTTGTGTAGACAGACCCACGGCTGATGAGCTTTTTCCTTCGTTCTCATGGAGGGAAGAACTCCGGCTTTTAAAAAACAGTAGGGTGCTTCTTTAACATCGAATGCTTTGATTTCCTCGACGTGGCCACTTTCAACATATCTACAAACCGGTAAGCGGGTGCAATAAAAAGTACGTAAGTTACTTAACTTTGCGAAATTTATCACGAAAAGTTTAGGATTTTGAAAGTCAAAGCAATCTTTAAATTCCAAACATGACACAGTGTAATTCATTTAAAGAACTTAGTTCAGTTGACTTGTGCTGTAAAAAGTAAAGCAGCTTCAAGACAACAATCTTGTGTTTACATATGCAAATAATATTATCACAATAAGTGTCATAAACAGCCAATTAGCGACCGCCATATTGCTCAAGTCGCTTGACAAGTTCACGATAAAAATGACCGAAAAGCAATATTTTGAAAACTTTTTAAAAGTTGAGATAAATTTTAAATAAAGCTTTTAGGTTTGCCATAGAGGTTGATTAATTTACGGCTCCATAAAATTCATTCAATGCTCGGTATAAAAGCCATCGATAGACTAGAGGCGTACGTTGATGGGGTTGATATTTGTACAAAACAACTAGTCTTTTCTTTAAAAGCTTATGTACTGGCAAGACAGTCTTTTGCAGTAATACCAACAAAAAAGTATTTAGTATTATAAACTTACCTATATGCCTCTAAGCTCTTGTATGCTTTCATTGATTTTTTGTCAAAAATAGACGGTGTTTCTACTAGGTATGTGTAAATCTGTCCAAAGTCCAGGTCTGGCCAAAGAGTAGGGTCGGTCGACCAATTTTCATCTTTTATGATGTATGGGTCGGGTAAAATAGTTCCAGATACACCAAAACTTAATTTTTTCCAGTACCGTTCTTTTGCTTCTGATGGCATACCCATTACATATAAAGAAAATGAATTCTTAGTGTCCTTAGCCGTAGCCAAGAGACGGCTTTCCCCAGCCGTCAAAAATTCCACCGCACGTATGAGTCCGAATTTGACGGCCAGCTTCGAAATGCACGAGCTGATGTGACGTCAAAAAAAGATTCCATGAAACCTGCCATTGAGGCCTTGAAGATTGTCTAAAATTGGAGCAATCGATGAACTCAGCTCTTTTAGAACTCGGGGATGTAAATTATCTGGTCCAGGAGCCTTGTATGGGTTAAGCTTGGTTAGCAGTTGTCTAATCCCATTTTCAGGTGGCATTACCGAGTGGCTGAAATAACCGGTGATGCTTTATGGCTGCATCAGCTGTACATTTGAGCTTCATAGGAGCAGCCTCTGAATATGCATTCGTAAAGTGCGAATTCAGTATTTCTGCTTTGTCTCTTGGGTCACTTATTTTAGACTGGGATACCCCTCTTGTCGGTACGTGAATGCTTAATGAAAGACTAGAAACGTTTGCCTAGTACAGGTTGGTTTACTCCATTATCATCAGCAAAGATACTGTTTACGTAAGACCAGTAGGATTGGCGAATCCTCTTTTGCACTTCATGTCTAAGTGCCTTGTGATGGTTGATGTTTCTGGATTTGTGTGTCTTGTTCTTGATTTTGAAGTATCGATCACGTTTTCGTATAAGCCTCTTCAAATCTGAGTCCACCCATGGCAAACTGTTCTTTTTCTTTGCTAACTTGGATGGGATAAATTTATTAATGCCTGTATTAATCTCCTGAATAAACGACTTCCAAAGTGTTTCAACATCAACATCAGCTTTAGAATCATTCACTAACAACTTAACGTTGGCATTGTTAAAGTTCTCCATATGTGTTCTAAGTCCATCCCAATCAGCTTTATTGAACAAGTAGATCTTCCTTGGCATCTGTTTATTGACAATTGGAGAGATATTACCCTCAACAAGAACAGCATCATGATCTGCTAGACCAGGTAGGATTTCAACATTCTGAATCAGAGATGGATTATTACAGAAGAATAAATCCAATGTGGTACTTTGTCTTCTAATCTGCTATTAGTCGAGGAAAGAGGCTAGCGAGAATTTGCTGCAAAACGACGATACTTTTTGTGTATATATGTTGTCACTTTTACGTATTACGTCAATCGATTAGGGTGTCGAAAAAAAATGTTTTTATTGAGTTCGTATTCAAATAGTATACTCTAGGAAAATTCATAAGCTTTGAATAAGCTAATTAGCTTACCAAGTTAAATTAAGAAATTTAGTGACACTACTACATGATATTTTGGAAATTCAAAAATGCATATGATATGAAATGATATGATTAATTAACATAAATATTCAGCTCATTTTTTCCTTTTTTTTATCTCTTCTTCCCAATAGGCAGTGTTCGTTTTGTTATATTTTCTTCTTTTTTTCATAATCCTTAAGGTTCCATTGCCTTTTCTCAGGCTTTAAAATTTCTGCAGTTGAGTCCCACTTGTTCATCTTTCTATTCAAAGAAGAGGTTTACCCAGTTTGCTGCTTTGAGATGAAGCTCCTTGGGATCTTGCTCTGGAGACCAGGCACTTATGAAACTATACAGCTCCCCAAACGTAATACAAATTTCAATCACTTACTTTCCAATCTCTGTATTTTCAAACAGCTCCAAAGATTCATCACTCTGAGGAAACCTCTACAGCAGCTTCTTTTTACCATCTCCAGTCAGGCTAGTCCAGTCATGTCTTCCACTGGACCATCAGCATTTTTTGTTTCCCACACGTCGAAGGAAATTCCTAAAGATCTTATATTTTCCATTGTTCTGTTTAAATGTACATTCCTTTCTTGTCCTCTCACTCTATCATTTTCCATGCCTTTGTCCCATTTAAAGCAGAATTGATGAGATTTTCTATAAGTATGTCTGATACTCTCAACATTAGATGCAATTCATCAACAACAATGTAATCTAAGTCAATTTTAATCAAGGACTCTTTTTGACAGCCATAGTTATAACAGGTTTTCATTTGTGGGCGATCCTTACACATTTTCTTTATTTCTTCAATTGTTCTTCCTAAAGGAGGCTTACTAAAGATTTCAAATGGTTTGTCTACCTTCCATGGGTCTCCCTTAAAAACTTTGCATCACGCGCAAGCATAGTCAGCAGTGGCTGACCTAAGCCCAAGCATTAAAAGAATGAATTTATAATCTCCACCTAGAAAAAACTATGTTTTCAGTTTCCTCCCATCCACCTCAGTTAAACCAACTGAAATTACAACAGGGAAAACTGATTGAAATTACATTTAAAATTGCGAGACAACAACAATCACAATCGCGCGGAAAATACTTAAAACTAAGATATTCTATAGTAAACTATATAAATATAGTTATATAGTTAATGTTCCTGGTCATGTTTGTACCATCACCATTTATTTTGATTTTTATCTTATCTTCACTCGGTAAGAAGCTGATGTTATGAGTTTGAAGATATCGAGAAATGTGTTGTTTTAGAAGGCCCGTGAGTGAGGTAACTTGTGTTCCATGATGTGGACCAGGAAGTGAAGTGATATGGCACATACTGTTAAGGTTAGATCTACACTGTTTAATTATATAGGACTTAAGGGGACCAAAACAAACAAATGAAAATTCATGTTAGATCTTGTCATCTACAGAAAACTTATCAAGCAGAAAAAGCACCTCCTCTACTCTTGATTTTTCCTCAGAGGACAATTTATCATAAGAAAGACCAGCTCTTTCATCTGCTTTCAAGTTTAATCTTTGGGTGTCTCCAGTTGGCTGCTTTCTGATCACTATAGCTGCAATATCTATGCCATAGGATTTGGCAAACCAAAGTGCAGTTTGTGCACGATTTCAAAACCTGTTGATCGTTCCGCGTCTCCTATTCTTACTCTCAGCAAGTGGCTTACCCTTTTACTGTTGTTTTTGTTCGAGAATTGAAGTGTACTTTTCCAGCTCATCATTCGACTTCTGTAACTGTTCAATTTTCCGATCTCTATGTGTAATTTCTTTCATCATTAACTGGTAAAAAGATTGTTTGTCTCTCTACGTCTTCATATTTTCTTCTCCGCACCTCAGCTTCATTTTCTAGGCTATCTATTTCCTGTTGCCACTGCTCGATAATCATCATCATAATAAATTTATTAGCGTGTCTTTCCTTCTAGTTAATTATTAGTTATTTCCTATTTACATTCCCATCCCAACACCATCTATTCCCCCCCACTCTACTCTCTCCCCTCCAATATCCCTAGTGCGACTGGTATGTTGTATATGAATTGCCCTAATTCATTATGACGCCATGTTTTGTTTACCGTATTGCATTGTGGTCCAAAGACGGGGACAGATTTTCAAAATGGCGGAATTTTTGTGTGAGTTGACCGATAAAGACATCGATGGGGCCAGGTTAAAAAGGAAAAATGTGTCTGAAAATTCTGTTGAAGATCTAAGAAAATGGCTCCTTTGCCGTGGCTTCAGTTACACAAATTCCGAGTCGAAGAAAAGTCTTTGCAATCGGTAATTTTATTGTGTTTTGAGATTTTTTCGCTTTCCACGTGCGTTTGTGTGTATATATACATGTCAAATATTAAAATATTATCAGCACTTTCTGTTTGTTGTCGTTCAATTAAACCATTTTATCCAAATATCAATAGTATTCAGCACTGTTTGCATAAATTTAATCCACGTAATAAAGATTCGGCTGACTTCTGAATCAGATAACTTAAAACGTTTAAAAATGTTTAGACAATAAAACTAGACGCATAGCTGTGTGAACTCGGGGTTCTCTTTGATAAAAATCTAAATCATCTTTGATCAGACAATGGTGTAGTGGTGAATCAATATATTAAATTTTTATATCAATAAAATTTGTATGCTTTTGTCGTTTCTTTGGTTTCAAGTGCGCGGATCAGCATAGAAAATGAATTTAAGTGGCACAACTAAGACTGAACTACTGTATATCTAGAGCTCGGAATAAGTTTACAACTTGACATTAAAGATCGAAATGCTGTTTGTAAAGAAGTATGGTTGTCATACCCTTCTATTATAGTCTCTTGATGCGCATTACCTGCATAACTCTCACTATATTGAACTTCATAATCAGTATCAAACACATTTAAGCGTGTAGGTAGTTCTGAGTGCATGAGAAATGACTGTTGCCGATTGTGACCAACGAGTATACAACTCATTTCCAATGTCCATTATTTTTACAAGGTCATTTGGCGAATTAATTCCTATTTAATGTTATTGAAAATTAAAGAACATAAACTCATTGCAACACATTGTTGTCCTGCATTTTGACCAAAGATGAAACCATTACCTTGGCTATATGGAGCTGTTATAGTTTTCCTTGGATCAATATATGGCGTGTCATTAGGACCAGGATTCTTCAATTTAATGGCAATAAAAGAGAACAAAGAGAGAAGAAAGAGCCATATGGATAATCCGTAAAGGAGTCCTAGACCCCATATGGAATATCATTGTACAGCTGAGACTTACAGTAGCTCATCACGTGTGATTTGGTCTTATGAAGAGACATCGGTCTATTACAAGAAAGCAAAGACGTATACCGAGTAGCTACTACATTTCAACCTTCGTCCTTGAGAAATATAAAACGCCTGTCTACCAATCCCCTTAAACTTAGGGACAAAATGCTTCCAACCTTTACACAGTTGATATTATAATGCAACTTAGAAGATCTGGGAATATTTTTGCGTATTTGATGATAAATAACCCATCTTAGCTTTCTATTCTTAGTCTTTAAACGGCTTAGAAATCGTGTTGGTATTCGACTTGGTTCACGAGTGCGACGAGAGCGTATATGTCTATAATTATAATAAACAATCCTTGAATAACGAGACCTCGTATTACTTGTAATCTTTATTGTGACTTCTGCATCAGTATATAAGCTTACATGTACAGTCAAACAATTAGTTTTATCTAAGATATCACAATCGCTAAATGATGAAGTGACAACAATTTGAGTGAAGTTATCGAAGAACTTGACTGTTTTGTACCCTAACGCAGTTAATATTAATACTATCAAAACAGTAAAGCAAGAAAATTTTCCTTAAATCAAAAATAATAAAAGAAGCAATATACTTATAAGCATTAATATTGAGAAAGAAGTGATCAGCTTTGGAAAGGCGGCTCCACTTTGAGAGTCACATGGCTTGCTGTAAACAATGATCGGCAGTCCTTTATGTTCTTCGCTTAAAGTACTTACAATCTTCGTTTCTTCGTCGGTAGTACTTTGTTGATATTCATTAGTTGAGTCCTTTGTCGTTTCAGAGCCTGTATAAGTTAGTGTATAAATCGCTTTTGATAAGATAAGTAGCTTGTTTGATAGATATTTCACGATAGGCAGTAAGATAGGCAGTTTCACGATAGATTCGCGGTATCTCTCCAAATGCCCTTTCGAAAAACGCTCGACATCTTTTAGTGTGGCTATACCGCGAATGGTGTGTGGATTTGTATGTGATTTGAGCGTATTTAAAGAGGAGGTTGAATCCATACTGTACATCGGATCGCTCGCCATTGAAATTTACACAGAGCACGTGGTAGAATGTTACGTGACTGAGAAAGGTTGATCATACTGCGCATGCGAGGGCACTTCAGCGATGAAGACAAAAAATACTACAAAGAAAGGTGAATCATAACCTCGCGGTTCCACAGGAACCCCGAGTAATAATAGCTGAGTACCACAGGTTTGCACTGCCAAATCAGAAGCCCCACGTCTATCCTGACACTGAAACTACTATCAAGACATCTGAGTTCGCGGGTATGGAAAACTGCAGCACACTGCATTACCCATAGAAATTAAATGATTCAATAGGTCAAGTAGAGACATGAATTAATTAAGACACAAAAAGCAGTCTTTACACTCCAGAGTAGAGATAGTCATGGCCAAGTCCATTTTCCTAAATTGATTTCTAAATATATTAATTGATTCAGCCATTTTGAGCGTTTTATCAAGCTTTGATTAAATGAAAGGACCCTTATACCTTATACTGTGCCTCCCATATGTTATAATGTTAAATCTTGGTATTGAGAAGTCATCTGAATTTCTAAGGTTATACGTACACCCATTACCATGGAAAAGGTCCGATATATAGGGTGGGGCCAGATGGTTTTTGACTTTATATAGAATTTGCGCTATATCCTGTAGCCTACGATTTTGCAATGTTGGAAGTTTTGCCCCTTTTAAAAGCTGCTCGTATGAGCTACTCCTATCGCAGTAAATGGCCCTTAATGCGCGTTCTTGCAATGGTTTTAGCTTCCTAGTATCAGAAGCGCGACAGAAGTGCCAGACGGTATGGCAATACCTAAGTTGCGATAGAATGAATGATTTACAAATCCTTAACTTAGCTATTGTTTACAACATATTTCTAATTCATATTTCTAACTCGTTCAACTACCGCTTGACGTCGTCTTCTACATGTTTCTTACATACCACCACTCTTGCATAAGGAAAAAAACTGCGAATCCGTTACAGTAGGCGTTGCAGTGATCAGAACCAAGGGCTAATAAGTCAGTGACGCTGTTATTTATCTCTTGTAGAGTTTGTGCAAAGAAGGTAAAATTGCCCAGTTTCCTGTCTGGTATGAAATAGAGCAGGTCCAGGTAAATTGGGATTCTTACCTGACCTTCTGTCTATCAGCTTGTGCTGCAAAATTACCAGGTTGAGTGCAGTTGTCCACAATATCTTGGACAACTGCATCCGTTAGTACAACAGCTCTTGGGTGAGGGGTCCACGGAAGGTTTTTATGAAATCTTGGTCCTTTGATAAGTGAAGAAGTGGACCTTTCTTTCTGATCTTCCTTTTTTCATTATTGATTTGGTCAATGTTTCTAAGTATATCGGACATGCTTTCAAAGTTTAATCCACCAGACTCGTCAAACAATGTGTCGTAAATCGTAGATGGTGTTTTGGCGGCTTAAACATGCTGTCTGATTTTTTCTTCAGGCTTTCTGAAGTTTTCACCTTTTTGGATGGAGTTACTGAATGGGATTCTTTTTCGAAGATGTACTGCACGAAAAAAAGTGATTTCTTATGATCTTTAGCCCTGGAAGTGATTTCGTGAGTGCGTTTTTTAAAATCACGGTGTTTTTGGTGCTACCTATATACAGCCTTGACTAAGTGTTGGGTGTCGCGTAATTGGGGCCTTTTTTTTTCAGTACGCGGCAAATTCTTTGAAGTGACAACCTCGTTATTGGTTACTGTGAATATTCTGCCGGTGTGACCGGAGTTCCTAAAGTTGCCGATGCCGTCAAGAAGATAGTCTTTCTGGTTTTGTAGCTTCTGGGTGTCTATTATGGAACAGACTCATTGATTGTCAACTTTGATAATGGTTAAGGTCAGGATATCTTGTAATGTCCAAGACTTCTTCCCTTCCAAAAATACGGCATCGTCAAGTTTCCTTGGTAGAAATCTAGAGGCCTGTAAACATAACAAAGAAAATATATAAAATGCCTTATGAGTTTTTAAAAGAGGAAGCAGATATTTGACAAGAATGAATTAGTACTAATTATTGTTCACGGATTAGTAGTGCGTGTACTCTATATTAATTGCGAAAAAGTTAGTGTTTGTTTCACGTGAAATCTTGTAATGAAGGGTGTGCCATCAAGGCAATTAAGGTTACTGGAGACCTTCAGGGGTATGTTTCGTTTAAGACCCTCTCTTCGCAAAACTTCAAACAAAACTCCGTAAAACTATATATCGTATTAAATGTCATGTAATAAAGAATCAGAAAATAATATTTTTCGAAAGCGATTTCTTAATTTGAAACAATGCCGGAGCCTTAAACACAAATCGGGCACGTTCAGTAGAGTTGAATTAATGGACATAAGCAAAAAATAAACTACAAAAAGGTGTGAGCGATTTTTGATATTCTGCTTCATTAAAAAGTTATTGAATTTTAAAGTTGGAACGTCGAAAAATTTCAATGCCGGTTAATGTTTTACTGCATAAAAAAACGAAATACTCAAAATATTAAAGATTATTAAAATTAGAAAATCATTTTGAATTAATATTATTTTCGAAATCTTTATCATATGACCTTTAAAACGATATATTGTATTAGGGGGTTTTGTTGAACGTTTTGCGCAGAGAGAGTTTAAGAGAAACATACCCCTGAAGGTCTCCAGCAACCTTAACAAACCTCTTGGAGTAATACATCTCGTCTTCATCTGAATCTTTATCGCAATAATCGGACCATTCTTCAGAGCAACTGTAATTTTAAGATAGAAAAATAAAACCGCTGAGAATTGATTGATTATTGTAATAATACCTTTTCATTATAACTAACGTACAGCCATTATTCTTTCGCTATCAGCCATACGGAAATTATCAGTTATTTTTCTCTTACAGAAATGGGTTTCCAACCCCCTACCCCTAACTGGATCTGTCAGACTAACCTAATAATGTCTTGGTATAATTCTGTTTTGAACAACGAACCTATGACAGAATAAGAAAAATAGTTTAAGGATCAGTTGAATACTTTGCAGATGTGAACTAATGGTTTGTGATGTCGTTAGGTGAATGGTTGGATGAATGGATTTTTTAATGGTCATTCCAAAAAAAGGTGATCGTCGCCACTAAAGAACAAACGTTTTTACAACTCATGATAAACAGTAATGAAAACATTAAAAGTTAGACAAGTAAAAATAAAGGTTTTTAAACTACACATCCCAATTAAGCACCAACGCCAAGCTTATCTGCTGTGGTGACTTTAACAACTGTTTTCACTCTGAACAGTTAGAACGTGCTTACGATATATGACATCTCTTGTACGAGATGTTGCTATGATAATAAGTTCAGAAACCATTAAGTATGTGCATTTATGTTTTGACTTGTCAATCAGTTCATCAGGGTATGCACCTTGCAACCCGATAGCGACAGTTTCCAGTAATGACAGATATTTGGCTGTTTCGAATTAGGAAAGCCTAAAGAAGGGTTCACGCTTTACTTGAAATCACACTTCGGTTTCTTTGAATAGGCGCATTTCTAAACGCTACAGTGAAAAAGTTAATTAAAAGCAGACCGTAAACATTTTAATATAATATTTCGGGCACATTCAAACGAAGTCAGAAGTTCTACTTACAGTTCAATTATGTCCATTTCGTATTCTTTATAATAAGCAAGTATGTGGAAAAAGCAACATCAATATACGCTCGTTATTAGCATCCGCCGCGACCTACAACACTGGAGGAGATGTCCCCGTGAAAAAGTAGCCTGTATCGGTACCATATTAAGCGATTTCTAGTTGGTTCTCCCGCTCACCCGCTGACATACAATTAAAAGGAATCTGAACGTGCAGCAACTAAAGGCAACAAATTTCTTTTGCTTATATAGTCTTTAGACATCAATTAAAGTCTTCCACTTCTTCCACTTGCATTTTTATGCCATCTGGAGAAGCTCCCTAGTATGGCAATCGTCTATGAAGCCTGATGGCTTGAAATAAATGAAAGTCTGCTTTGAAGACATTTTTAACGTACCGTTGAATGGCAGCTTCCTCTTTTTCATGTCACCAAAAAAAAAGGGGGTTAGTTATTGAATTTTAATCTATAGGGCAGTAATTTATTGACTTTCTTTTACTTTTTTTTTTCTACGAGCAGTTTTTTCTTTCATATGACAAACTGTGTACACATTTGATGCAGTTACTCTCCCAGCTCGTTGCTAAAACCAGAATGGTGATTTAATTTGGTCAAATATTTTTTCTATTTGTTCATCTGTAATTTCCATCGAATTAATGAATTCAACAGCCTGGCGCTACTGGCACTCTCAACAGTTAAATTATTTACAATATTTTCATCTTTAGAAATGATACTGTTTAGTTCTTCTGAAGCAAACGTTTCCTTTAATGCTGGTATTTAAGGCAAAGCTACAGAATTTTTACGAGCACTAAGGAGCTCTCTATTAAATTGTAAACATAAAACATCGTACTTTACCGACCTTTTACTTTAGAGCTTGGAGATCTTAACTCCTTTGCATACTCTAGTCGACCAACTTGTAGCTCACTTGTTGGCAGCCATCCTTCATCCTGAATGTTCCATGCGTTGGAGAGTTGCTGTACATCTTTAATGAGGTTTGACAGACAAATGCT
Organism: Actinia tenebrosa; assembly: GCF_029948245.1. Taxonomy (NCBI): domain Eukaryota; kingdom Metazoa; phylum Cnidaria; class Anthozoa; order Actiniaria; family Actiniidae; genus Actinia; species Actinia tenebrosa. The sequence continues at coordinate 698,736 of NW_028292576.1, forward strand.
ACATTGGTTATCTGTCAAACACTCATGGTGAAATGAGTGACCACATGTCAGCCGCTTGGTTGAGGACTCTACTGGTACTTGACAGTCATGACTATCACAATCCACAGTGCTGTTGGGTTGAAACAATGGCCATCTATAACCCAAAGGCAGACTTTTCCTACAGAATGCTTTGTCAAAGCTTGCAAGATGGAATGAAGATTTCCCGTATGGTTTGCCAGCCTTGTTAATTGGTCTTGGGAGCTCATATGACTGACCAAGATTTGTTGCTAAACGTTCAAACATTTCCATTATACTTTGAGCTGCTAGACCTGAAAAAATGACTACATGTTACAACTATATACATACATGTATGTTTATAAGCACAGTATTCATTTTTGGAATTGAATTGATGGATATACAGATTGAATCTAGTTTGAAAATGAATTTTTTAATTATTATTACCAGACGGTAGAAGCAAATCTTGGTCACTATTTCCTCGTTTGTAGCCATTGACATAGTCTTCTTCGAAGTAGTTCGGTTTACAATTGGACCTGGCCAGTAGACGGGCTGTTTCTTGAATTTGTGGGGCTTTGTCAATTTTACTTATTGTGCTTCTTAATCGTGAATGGAATATCTCCACTTTCTTTTCGCTAATTACAGAGCACAGATGTTGTTTTGCATTGTGATGTTCTTGGAAGGAGCTTTGATTGTAGTTCTTGTCACTTATCCATGACAGAATGGCTTTATTATAATGGTGGCGTTCCATAGCTATAAACATAATGGCCAATCTCTTCATTGATTCTTCAATGTGTTGAAAGCTACCTCCCTTGACAAAACAAGGTAATGAAGAAATGTGAGTGGGACTAGTTCTTCAGTACATAGATAGCATTAGCTGTATTCTTAATAACCATTAAATAGATATCATTCGTGGTGACTTCAACATAAATTATTTCAATGATAATGAAGTCCAACCACTTAATGTCCTCAGGGAATCCTTAAGCTATAAACAAACTATTCAAAGTACAACATTTATATCAACAGGAAGTTAACTTGACCATGTATACGTAAGAAATGAAATCCTTAGCATAACTGATACAGTGACTGTGTACTTCTACAGTTAATGTGTACTATTCCGATCATGATGGCGTAAAAGTTTCATTACATTTCAAATAAGTTCTTCATTTCCTTACATGGCATTTTACGTGAGAATACACTTTGCACCAGTTTCATAAAATGCTATTGAAATAAGTATGATTAATCTCTCCCACATCATGGTGGGATTTAGGCTCCTTACCATCAAGTGCCAAGCTCATAACTCCTAGAAATGCAAGGTGAGCTCATCAATCTACAATTTTAGTTCACTCTCTGTAACGTGAAGTAAATATTAACAAGAGAGTGAGGACACTAGACATTTAGAACTACTCCATGCATTTAGTAATCGGTTCTGTCAATCCCATGTAAATGCTACAATCTGATTGGTTATTGAGATCACGTGACACTGTCTATTTTCAGTTGAGCTATTGCTATTTTAAGATATAACAATTCTTGGTAGATATACCTTTCACTCTTGTTTACTTTCTTTTCGTGTCCGAGATATAAAGAAGGAACCCAGTCGATATTAAACTTGTCCTTCGATGGACGTCCAGACACGAAATGACGAGAACATTAACATTAAGAATCCTTCTCTGCTAATGGCGGTAAGCCACTTCTGACGCCGCTCTTTCGATAATTCTTCTTCATCTTTGCCTTGGTTTTTTAAGACAGACGGCACACGAAAGAATGATACTTCTATATCGCGACCACTTCTTGCATGGCAGTTTATCATTAAACACAAAACCATATTGAAAAATCCAAAACACGGGAACAATTATCGAGCTTTCTAAAGCTGATTATTTAAATTAGGGACGCTGTACACCAATATGGCGGATAGCAACCGTTGTTGAGGTTTAGGTCACGCGGGTGCAACCCAAGAATATTTTCTTGAACGTTGAAATTTGCGAAGGTCTAATGAGAATTCGCTCCAATAAATAATCAGAAATTTACAGACTTTGATAAAGACAAAATAAATAGCATTTATAAATGAATTTCTAAAATAATCGCTTAGTTCACAGGAAATTCCAGGCAACAAATGTAGCAGTCGTGACCATTGAAGGTCAATTTATGTAGTAATACCATGATCACCTCGGAATCCATTGTTTTTGGAGGGACGTTTAATCACTAACATCCCTCCCTCATGAATGACATGAAGGAAATTTAGAAACTAAATATCCCTCATCCATATGAATGAGGGACAATTACTTACTAATCGTTCCTCATCCATATGAATGAGGGATATTTAGAAACTAAATATCCCTCTTTGTTTTAGCTTCGCACCAGTGTCCCAAGATGTGCAAAAGGGACAGCATGGTGGTCTTTAGCAAGGGGGGGTCCTACATGGACGCCAGAGACACGCCGGGGTGATGAGCCCCGCCCCCCAAGTAGACCTACACACTACAGATTACTACAATAAACACTAATACAAAAAGATAATCAAAACATCATTTACATATAGAGTATCATCCTGGTCTACCTAGGATTATACTCATCAAAACACTTCATAGGTTATTCAAGCGAACACAACGTTTTCCCTTGCATAAACGTTACACAAGTACAAGTGAAAAGAAGACAAAGAAAACTACTTTTAGGCTGACCAGGTTATAACAGTAATATCCGGAGAAAACTTTCCCAAAACATTCCAGGATCTGTTGAAAAAACGCCTTGATTTTCGACTAACCGAACGTTTAGAGTAACAGAGCAGATGGATATTAAGTCGTTTCACAACCTTTGCTTTAACCACAGAGGCAACAGGGAGAGTACCTTCAAAGCAGTACTCATTCCTAGCCAACCACACAAAGTACTTCAACAGATTAAGAAAATAGGAAAAAACAGGTGGAATAATCTGCCGTTCATGATTGTCATATCCAAATAGCATATGACGAGATTGAAGGGATGGCGACAAGGGAGTAACACGCAGAAATAAGGTCTGAGCCCATAGTAACAGTTCTTGCATGAGGTTACATTCAAAGAATAAATGAACTGGAGTTTCCAAAGGATGTCCACAAAAGCATGAAGGATCAGCAATGTTCATACCAAACTTGACAAGTCGATCACAGGTATAGAGCACTCCATGGCAAATCTTCCACGATAGATCACGAACTTGACGATCCAAAGGCATAATGTTCACTTGTGACCATGTGTCTGTCCAATAGAGCTCGCCAAAGATTGGGCGAAATTTCAGAACGCAATTAGGAAGCATAACATTCCTCTCAATGATATTTGAATAAACAGATTTTGTAGTAAGAGATGAGATAGACAATGCACTACCATCAGAGGACCGCAGAATAGCAAAAGTTTTCAATTGAACTGAGAAATGGCCACCGACGTATGCCCAAGCATCTAAAAGTGAGGCATAAAAATCCGGTAGTAAATGAGAAGGATAATATGCAGGATATGAAAGAACAGAACGTAAATCATCACCAAATACTTTCTCCACAAAAAAGGAGAAGAAAGCACACCATTTCGATGGGGACAGGGCCCACCGCTTTATCCACTGACAATGAAGTGCGCGCACCTTTGATTGTATATCAATTAAACCAAACCCACCTTGAGTGGTGGATTGGAAAAGAACGTTTTGTGACTCCAAATGCTTTTTCCCCGACCAAATAAAATCCAAAGTACACTTGGAAACTTGCGCCAAGACCCAGTTTGGCATGGCTAGTACTGAGGCACAAAACAATAGACCTGCCATGCCAAGTGCATTCAGGACAAGAGCCTTACCAGAATAGGAAAGATTACGATGTTTCCAAGAATCTAGTACACTAGAAAGTTTGTTTAAGCGACCATCCCAATTTGGATGAGAGACATCATCATTTCCTAAACATGTGCCAAGACAAGGAATACTGTCTGAAGACCACTGCAAGTCAATGGGAGGATCACTACGACCTCTCCAAGAGCCTGCCCAAAGCCCTTTAGATTTCTCTTTATTAATCTTAGCCCCAGATGCCTTTTCATATTCCTCATAGATGGAGAAGACAGTGGATATTTCATCGTCATCTGTACATAACAGGGTCGTGTCATCAGCGTATTGGGAAATAAGTGCTGGTTCATAATCAGGATGCGGAAGAACCAAACCTCTTAAATAGATTGACGCACGGATACGACACGCTAAAGATTCGGCAATCAGTACGTAAAGGGGCGCTGACAGTGGACAACCTTGTCTTACACCCCTCGATAAATTTATAAAAGGTGTAAAGAAGCCATTTACCAATACCGAAGACTGAGGTCCAGTATAGAACAAGCGTACCCACGAGCAAAAGGAAGGTCCAAACCCCATGCCTTCAAGGACTCTGAGCATGTAGGACCATTCCACCCTGTCAAAAGCTTTTTCCTGATCCAAAGACAATAAGGCCAGAGGTGAATCAGTTATTTTGCCATATGTAACAGCATCTTGAAGAAGCCTGATGTTTTCACCAATAAATCTGCCAGGTACCGAACAGGTCTGGTCAGGAGATACAACATAAGCGATCACTTTTCGTAGACGGCCCGCGATTGATCTTGAAGCTATCTTGTAGTCTGTACATAATAGGGAGATGGGACGCCAGTTTTTCATCAAAAATCTATCTCCCTTTTTATATGAGAGCGTTATAATCCCTCTCCTCTGAGAAACTGATAGTACACCACACCTAAAGGCATAATTAAGTACAGCTACCAGGTCCTTTCCAATGAGATCCCAAAACTTTAGATAAAATTCTTTGGGAAGACCATCAAAACCAGGCGTTTTACCTGACGGCATCCCCTCAAGAGCCTCAAGACATTCGTTCATGGTCAAAGGACCCTCACACACATCTTTCACTTCTAAAGGAATTCTACGTTCCAAGTTAGAAATAAAATCATCTGCAATGGTTTCATCAGTTTCTTGTGAAGTAAATAAACCCTTGTAAAAAGAGAACCAAGCCTGCCTCAAATTCTCAGGATCAGAAACGTATTGATCATTGCTATCTAGAATAAGATCAATCATTTTGTTGGCCCTATTCTTCTTTCCCATACGGAAGAAAAAGGAAGTGGATCTCTCACCCTCTTCAGTCCATTTGGTACGAGCTCTTATTTCTGCCGCCTTGGCTGCCTCTCGATCAAACAATTCTAATTCATTGAGTACACTATGGTATTGATTTAGAACAAAACCTAGTGGTGGCTTGTTGGATCTTTCTTTTACCTATATCCCACCAAACAAGCAATGACGTACATGACTCTTTCTGAGGTTGCCAGGACTTCCATAAGTCCCTTACGAGCTCCACGTATGCATGGTTATCCAAAATACTAACATTGAGTTTCCAAAAATAAGGGCCTCTGGGTGGAACTTCAGGCAATATGAAATCAAGGAAAACAGCAGAGTGATCAGAATGCGGACAAGGTAAAATACTGCACTCAGAAACATGATGAACAAATCGCAATGGAAGTCCGATCATATCAATGCGGGACGCAGCCATGCCATTAGTACTGATATAAGTAAATTCTTTGGTTCTAGGATGACAGTGCCTCCAAATGTCAATCAAGCGATTTTCATGGAATAAGATGGGAAGGACAGTAACACTGTCATAACTAGCAGGTAGTACAGAATTAAAGGATCGACGATCCAGAATAGGTGTAAAAACCGTATTGAAATCCCCTAAGAGGAGAATGTCAGATGTAGGATCAAGCCTATCATTTACTTGTGTCAAAAAACCATCTCTTTCAGGATTGTGATTGGGAGCATACAGGGAGACGATAGAAACTTTGCAAGAGTCATATATTGGACATCTAAATAAGTGAAGCGGCCATTGATACCCGAGTACTGTTTAAGTACAGAAAAAGGAGAGGCACGCTTTAACAAAATTGCAGTACCACCAGAATGCTTTGTGTTGAAATCTCCAAAAGCTAGATAAGGAGAATTATCAAACCAATTATTGAGTTCTTGTTGTGAAATACAGTGAGTTTCTTGGATGCTCACAATATCAGGCGGGCGAAATAAGGAAGACAGCCAAAAAATAAATGTTGTTCTTTTCACATACTCTCGCAGACCATTTATGTTTATAGTGAGAGCCCTCATTTTAAACAAAAATCAACAAGTATTTATGATAGTTTCAATACTCTGAATAACTGCTTGTTAATAAACCATCAATTTCAACATTTTCAATAATCATAACATTATTTGTAACATTATTCATATAACACATGACATTACGTAAACAATTCATACTTCAATACAAATCCTTCAATATATGATTAGAAATATAGATAACTATATAAATACGCAAGAAAAATTAGGGTTTCTTTTTAGAACGTTGAGTAATAACCTCCTTTGGATCCACAGATCTTTTGAGGTTACGTAAATTAGTAAAGCAAATGTCCATCCCTTCAGCAGGTTTTTCCTTCGTCGTGTTTTGTTTGACCATATGACTAAATGAAGGAGAGGACAAAGATGTTCCCAAGGAAATTGAAGAGTTAGAATCACACGACAGAGATAGTACTTCAACATTTTGAAGAGAATCCTGAGAAGAAGAATTAGGAAAAAGCGGTTGCGAAGAAATAACTTCTGAGGAGGAATCCTTTTGCAAAGAAGAACGCAAATCTGTAGGTTCCTGTACAACTTCAGTGATCACACCTGACTGAGATATATTTTCTGTCAACTCTTGAGACTCCTCTGGGAGAGAAAGAGCAGGATGTTGTGGAAAGTCCTGTCCTTCTGGACGATCTATAGCGTAACGAGGGGGTTCAATAAGATCCTTCGAGCAAGCACAAGAATGGTGACCTTGCGCACCACAGCGGTTGCAGACACCTTTTAGGGGACATCTTGTATTTGAATGTCCCCACCAGTTGCATGAGAAGCAACATAATGGTTGACTACGGTATCTAATATGAGCAATAAACGGGTCCAAAAGAACACTCGTAGGAATATGCTCATTTAATGTCACAAAAAGCCGTCTATCTCCAGTTTCAAAGCCAAACTTGTCTAAATTTCTCACCACTTGATTTACGCTCCCATATTTTTCAAAATATTCCTTGATGTCGTCATCCTCCACCTCACAAGGGAGGTTTGAAACCGTCACAACTTGTTGAGGTGATTCAACCCCATTGAAAAAGCAAAAATAGCCCCTAATATAGATTCCTTTCGTAAATAACTGTTCCCTTTGTCTATGAGATTCCTCCTTAAACGTTACTCTACAAGAATAACCTGTATTGGACACCTGAACACATTTTATGGCAGTACGCAATTCATTTCCAAGAACTTTTCCAATGGCCGAAATAATTTCATCCCTGGTGACCGGCTGTCTAAGCCTCTGTAATTGACGTGGAAGCCCTAATTCCAATGTATTTGGCCTATGTACAGAGAACATATTTGACCAAAAAATAATATACCAAAAATATTAATAATCAGTGCCCTTGAAGGAAATATTCCTAGGTTGTCGAAGTAGGACAAACCTAGGGAATAATCCAACAGGGGGAGGAGGATACAACTTCAGCTCTTGACTTCAGAAATCTTGATTCTTGAGTCTTGAGAATCTTGAGCCTTGAATCTTGAACTGTGAATCTCAGATCTTGGACTTGAATTTCTACACCGACTTGTAAAGAAAAACTTCACCAACTATCGGCAATCGTGAGCTTACTTGCAAAAGATGATTAACCCCTTGCTATGACCAGAAACTAAATATCCCTCATGTTATTCATGAGAGGTTTTCCGTCATGTAACGTAATCATCGGTATACCACCCTGCCACAGGCTTTATTCAATGTGGGATAAAGAAATTGGTCTTAGAGTCGGACTCTACATGCTAGGACAAACTTTGCGCATGCGTTATAATGGACTAAAATTACCAACTTGTTGCAATCTAATGTTTTACACAAATGTCAATTTTCTCGGTGCAAGGGCAGCCTTCACGCATGCGCAAAGCCATTTTGAAACAAAAAGCAAGAAGTTAACGTTTATTCAGCCACTTTATTGATTTTTCACACGTCTTATTTAGAACTGATTGTAATAATAAATGTTTAATTTTTCAAATTGAACGTTACTTGTTAATATTAATGTTTATCCTAAAATTGGTTAAATTCGCTCCTTGCATATTAATGCCACCCAAATTAATTGCTGTCGCTCCGATTTCTTCCACCTCTTTACCAGCTTCCACTAGCAAGATATCATCATCGATCTGATCCTTGGTCTGCACATTATTTTCTTGGGAGCTGCATTCATCTGTAGCTGCTGTAATAAGTGAATTGGATACGATATTAATATCATTTGGATCTTCTCGCTGATATGTTCTTACACCTTCGACGGACCGGTGGCCACTTCTTTGCGTTATTAGCTTTTCTGATAGGCCAGCTTTGTACATTCTTGTAATGCCAGTAGCACGCCCAGAATGATTTGAAAAATTTCCTTCTAGCCCAGCATCTTTACACATCTTCTTGAACCGCTTGCTAATTGTATTGTGGCCCATGGGACTTTTTTCAAACCATACCTCGCTGCCGTAGCTCCACTTCGCTTTTGGACGTAGATAAAATGCTGGCACTGGAATATTCTCTGGGCTGCAAAATAATACAATATATATTATATACAATTGTATAATATATTCCTATTACCATTTAATCATAGATCGATAAATACTGACCATTTACTCACATAGAAATTGTAGATAAATGTGAATGATCTTTCCTTCGATGGATCCTCTAGATGTTTCACTTCCTTTCTTGCTACCTTTCTTCTTTTAAGGCCGCCTTGGTTGGTCTCTGACACTTTTCCTTTAAAGATTACCAGGGGTGTAGCGAGGACCTAGGAGCTGGGGGGCCATTGATCCAAAATAAAAAAAAATTACTCCTCCCCAATAAAACAAATAAACGCTCAAACAAAAATTTAAGAAACAAACATTATTTTATTAACCATTCTTAAATCTTAGGTTGTAATAATTTATTTTCCTCTTTCGTTTCGGTTTAATGTTTTTTTTTGTTGTTATTCTTTTTTCAAAAAAAATTATTTTCAACAATTTTGGGGGGGGGGGCACGTGCCCCCCCCCCCCCCCCCCTCTCGCTACGCTACTGAAGATGACCATCATCGAGCCGTCCTGCTGTTTTTCAAAGATAAACTGATTGGGCCTTCCACTAAACCTCCCTCGGCTTTGGGGACATTTTATCACTAATATCCCTCATTGCCATGGTATTACTTATAATAATGCAAATCAACGTAACGCAACGCTTTATAAACGGTAAACTTGTTTACATGTTTACATTTTCAAAAAGTTTACCTATTTCTAAGTGATTTTTTTTTAACATGGTGATCTTTTGAACATGTTCAAAATGTTTACTGTTTCGTTTTTTCCACATATTTCAGGAAATTATAGATGGTGAGCTTTGTCTTCACGAAATAGTATTTCTTTCCCAAGAAAATTCCTTCCTTTTTATGTATTTTTTTAAGTCCAGTTAACGTATTTATAGCTTTTTTTCACCTTCATGCTAAAGTCCTGTCCTTAGGATTTTGTGAATGGAATCAATCAATCAATTTGAATTATTAGTACCCTATTTACAATTGTAATTTTAAAATATAAGAATAAACAGATTTAAAGGTACAAGCTTTCTATAAGCAGTATGAAGGAAAATAATATCAGTTAAAGTAATTTCAAATTACAGAACAGTTGATTAGTATGTGCATCGTAACAGCTAAAGGTCATAATACGAACTAATTTTTCTGAAAAAATAAATAGAGGATTTAAAGTAGTATCATAAGTGTGATCCCATACCACTACCCCATAGATAAGGTATGGGTAGATTAGCGAATAGTATGTGTGACAAAACAGTTGTGGTCACAAAATGACGCACTTTTGATATGAGACCAATATTGCGTTTGATTTTGGAACAAACATGTTCAACATGAGGCTTTCAACTGAGGTGCCCATCTAAGAATACGCCTAATTACTTTGATGAGTTCACCTTTTTAGAGGTGTGTTGTTGATAAAGATTTGTACTTGATGTAGAAGTTTCTTTTGTGAAGGATGGAAGATTACGAAATTAGATTTGTCTATATTTAAAGAGAGTTTATTAGCACAAAGCCATGTATGAACATTGTTCAATTGTTCATTGATGGTTCTCTCTAGAGATTCAAGACTTTTGTTTTTGTAGAAGAGGTTTGAGTCATCCGCAAAGAGATGGAATTCTAGTATTTTAGAGGAATAATGAAAGTCATTAATATAGATGCAAAACTATGATTTCAACCAATTAAGCACTGTACCTTGAAAGCCATAACGTATTGATTTTTGAATAAGAAGACTGTGATTGACCGTGTCAAAAGCTTTACTCAAGTCGAGGAAGATACAGCAAGAATACATACCCTCCTCTATTGCTATTTGTATTTTGTTAACAATGAACATAATTGCCTGTGTAGTGGAATGTTTAGATCGAAAGCCAAATTGCTTACTGAAGAGAATACCATTTTTTTCAATAAACTTAATCTTTTATATACTAGTTTTTCAAGGATCTTATTGAAACTAGACAATAGAGATATAGGTCGATAATTATTTATATACCAAACGAGAACCCTTTTTGAAGATTGGAATAATTTTAGCTAATTTGAAGCATTCAGGAACTAAACCTGTTGTAATGGAGCTGTTGAAAACCTTCATGAGTGGTTTAGAAACATGCTGCTTAGCAAGTTTAAGGATTGATATAGGAATGCTAAAAGGTCCAGAAGCTTTAGAGATCTTAAGATGATCAATCTCATCTTCAATTTCTTTTGCAGTAATTGGAGTGAAGCTAATTATTTCTCCAGCAGTAGTTGGCACATAGCCTACGGGATTTATATCAGAAGAAAGAACAGAATTACCTTTAGAGCTACCTATATTAACAAAGAAAGAGTTAAAAGCATCAGCTATTGAGGTATTGCATCAGTGAGCTCAGAATTATCAGGATTGAGAATTTTTGATGGCAAATTGTTATTACCTCCTTGAAGCCAATTATTTCTTTAATACCGCTTCAAGTCTTTCTTATGTTTGATTGATTCTTAGAGAAATAATCACTGTAGTACTTTGCTTTACTAATTTTGAGCAGGTAATTTAATTTATTCCTATAGTATTTGAATTTATTATGATAATAAAGAGATTTAGCTTAAATGAATTTCCTATAAAACTATTTTTTTATTCAAGCAGTAAATAGAGATCAGTTTCTGAACTAGAAAATTCATTACTCCATTCGATAGAATCAAGATCTTCTAAAAAGGCTGATTCATCAAAATTAGAGTAGCCTCTTTTGTATAATTTGAAATTTTTGTTACTAGAAAGACAGTTGACTATTTCAAAATTATTTTTGAAATCGTCAGTGGAATAATATTTAAAGTTTGATTGCAATGGTAAATGAATATCAGGATCAAGGCCTGAGGTTTGATAAGAGGAATTAAATTTATTGTTATTATCATTATCTAATTGAGGAGCGTACATTCAATTAAGACAAATTCATAAAGTATATTGAAATAATAAGTAGGAAGACTTATCTGTAGGTAGACAAACTACAGTTTCTTTGCAAGATCCACCTCAGATGTGATACTGATAACAGGGCTTGAGCCAGCCTTCCTAAGAATGATTTTACCTTGATTTGTTCAAATAAACTTGAAATTTAGATCCTTTTTTAACTCGTGGATACGCGAAGCGTAGAAACGAGTTATTGTGAGGGGTCTGAATATGCAAATGTGTCACTCGCTCGCTCACTCACTCACTCACTCACTCACTCACTAAGATGTTAGCAGATCGATAATTAAACGTTTGTCGATCGTCTTACGTCATCCGATTACGAATGTTACACGACACTATCAAGCACAAAGCTCTTATACCATATAGATTACTTTGATATTTATATGAGGAAACGAAATGCTCATGTTCCATGTGGGATACATTTCTATCACTTGTAGACGCCGTGGGGGCCCACTGTGCATGCGCACACTCGCACATAGTTTTATCTTCGAATTATTCATATTAAAAGAATCAAGGAAAGATGCAAGTTGAAGTAAAATTATACAATTAACGCCTGAAATAAAATTTCAATGAGTTAGACCTTTTTTTCTGATGTATTTAAAAAAAGTAAACAAAAACGCTTATTAGGTACGACGTTAACATTTCGATTTCAGACTGAGACTCGTAGATCGAGCCGGTTATCGAAAAAATTAATTAGAACTCAAGAAGAGAGTCTGATTTCAAGCTCTGGAGGACTTTATTTTCCATAGGGACAGATCAAAGTCACGGCGGTATTCAGCAATAAAATCTCATAAACTCGATCGAGAGAAGTCTTATTATTACTGATCAACAGTTGTATTTACTAAAGTAAGCTTCTTAAGAAAATAATCAATGTAGATGTATACGTAGATCGTAGAAAAAATAACAAAAGACGAAAAAAATACCAATTCCAATGGAGGTTTGAAGGAAGTTCGGCCAGTTTTGTCATTTAAATAAGCCGTTCTGAATAAAAAGTAGATTGATCGACACGCATTACAAGATTACAAACAGCCGAAGCAATGCTCAGATTGTATGCTAAAATGTGCGAAGGTCTAACGAGAATTCGCTACAATAAATAATCATTAATTTGCTGACTTGGTTGAAGGCAAAATAAATAGCATTTATAAACGCATTTCTATAAAATATTTGCTCAGTTCACAGTGTAAATAAATAGTTTCATCCGAAACAAATGTAGGAGCCGTGACCATTGAAGGTCAAGATAAGTAGTAATGTAAATCAACACGCATAACGCAACGCTTTATGCCTTTATCGTCCCGATCGGCCGATTATCTTGTATATTCAGTTTTTGAGCTCGTAGGTCGAATGTTTGCTGGAATAAAACACACAGCCCGCCTTTGAAATTAAAAACAGAGAAAGCGTTTTCAAATAAATCTTTTTCAATTATACTCTATACTTGACTCAGTTGACTCTATCGAAGTCGTAGTCGAAGTCGTCTTTCGTATTAATTGAACAATTAATTCATCACAGAAATCGCTTTCAAACTCAACAAAATAGCGAAGAACTAGGTGTTAAAAGGAAAATAAAAAGGACGATTACTCATCTTACTAGATAAATTGAGTATTCAAAATATTAAATCGAGCGAAGTATTTGGAATTCTTTGAGAATATCAACAAGCTGAGGGCACAGGAAGACCAATCTAAATATTCGAAAAGTGCAACAAGTATCCACGAGTTCGCCTAAGGGCCTTTGATTTTCTTTAGGCGCTTGTTGAACAGATCTTTTCTCAAACTAGTAAAACTTTAAGCGATGTAGATTTTTCTAGGAGTGAATCTGTCACAGCCACAAAGGTCGCCAGTTGATTTATCCTTGAAGTTTTTTCTTGCTCGGTAAAGCTCTTCACGTAGATCTCTTCGTACAAATTTAACAATTATGGGAGGATCTTGAGTTTCATTGCCTTGTTTTTTACTTGGGAGACGGTGACTTATTAAAATATCATCCTCGTCGATATCAACATCAACTAGATCGGCTACAGATCTAACGATTTCAATAGTGTCTTCAGATTCTTTGTGAGGGATTCCTCGAATTTCGAGACAGTCTCGTCGAGTATATTGCTCCATCTCGTCAAGATGCTTTTCAGTTGGGCTAATTGAATACAGGAGCTGTTAACACTTGACATCAGCCTCTGATAATTGGAATCATTCTGACCCAAACGGGTTTCAACTCCAGATACTTTCTTGTTAAGGTCGTCGTAGAATCCCCAAAGATTGTTAAGTGATTTTTCAAACTCATCCATTATCCATTTTGGATTTAAACTGTGCTATAATCTTCTTTTCAACTTGCTCAGTAATACTAAATCATATCACAGCAATAATCAAAATCATAATACAGCAACTCGAAATTTATTTGTTAAATGTTTTAACACGAAAATAAAAGATCTTTCTTTTTAGCATACCTAGTAGAGAATATTACACGTTCTTTGCACCGAATGCATAAAGTAGTGAAAAGTTAATGGCATATAGAGTTCCTCTATGACTTTCAAAATGAGAATAATAAATAAACTTTATTATACAATAAACAACAAAAACGCAACTTTTAGTAATATCTTTAGTTCAGTTCTTATTTTTGTCTTTTCTCCTTTTGTCGTAGCTTGACCTTTTTTCACGACCTCTTTCCAGTGGTGCGGACTTTGAAAAAAAAAAACTTTTTTCATGATATCTTTCCAGTGGTGCGGACTTTCTCAAAAAAACAACTATTTTCATGATCTCTTACCAGTGGTGCGGACTTTCTCAAAACACAAATTTTTTCATGATCTCTTTTCAGTGGTGCGGACTTTCTCAAATCACAACTTTTTCATGAACTCTTTCCAGTGGTGCGGAGTTCTCAAAAACCCGACTTTTAATGTTATCATAGTTCAGTTCTTAAGTGTTGCAATAAACTTTATTTTTTAGATAAAATTTGATTTCGTGTTGTCTCTCCATGGCATGGTTTGCGATGGCTTCCAACTTGGCAGCTTTTCATGAAGTCTTTTCCATTCTGTTCTGACTTTCTCAATGCACCTTTGCCTCCATGCACTTTTATCTTCCCTGTTGAAGATTTCTTTTAACTCTTCGGTAGCTGATGGACTTTTAAAAACTTCTAGTATTCTAGATTTCCTTGGCATGTACTCTAGTTTCATGTCCTCTTCAAATGAAATTCTTATTAGTTCACTGTCTTCTCCACTCCATTTTATTGATGAACGTCTTTCTAAAACGGCTGATGAGTTTCGATTGCTGATTTTTGAAGCCAGTCCTGAACCAGGTTCTGGGGATCGATAGTACCTTGTCGTAATTCTGGCTGGCTTTCTTTTATTACATACGCTATTCTGCTTCTTATTTCTTCCAATGTATGCTTTCCCAAAATCTTTGATTTCTTGACGATTTTTTGGATTTCCTTGATTGTTGGGCATACACCAATTTAAAAAAAAAAAAAAAAAAAAAAATTGCACAAACAAGGTTTTGATTCCTTGGTCTGCATTCTCACCGAATTTGGTAGGCCGTCCTATGACTTGTTTTCGCATTGGCTCAAGTGAGTCTGGAACAAATGTTATTGGCATCTCTTCCACTTCTGAAACTAGTGACGTAGGCTGCTCCTTAGTTGTAACTTTGGTGGAAATTTCCTCGGTTTCATTTGTGTCCTTTTCATTTTCGTTTTGCATAGTTTATGGTTGTTCACGTGTCCAAGAGCAGAACTGATTCCTAACCTTTCTTGGTTCACTACACTAGCTGTACCTTGGATCTTTTCTTTATGGAGACGACGGTAAAATCGTATCGCTGTTGAGAGATTATGCTCCAAAAGCTGAGCATGAATTTCTTAAGTTTTGGGGTCTTCTTCTGCCACTACTGTTGATGATGTTTTTCGAATTACTGTGGGAATAAATCTTCTTTGAATTCCCAACTTCTTGGCACATTCTACAGCTCTTCGCCCTACTGAAGACGAGTCAAATGACTCTCCATTACTGCTAACAAACACTGGCCTGGCGTTGTTTGGCTTTTCGGTGTCTGTCACAAGTAGAGGTCGGCATTCTATGATGTAGTTGTTTAAGAGCTTGTACATTTCATTTCATAGGCTTGGATAAGATGATCCTTTATCGACAAGCGTCTTGTGAAATAGTATCGTTATGGAGTACTGCTTCTTCCCGTCTACGACGTGCTCCTTCGCCTTCTACACTTCTTCTATCATGAGATGAGCCAACACACCAGACCTACACATAGTTTCGATGAACATTTTCACAATAAGATAATCTCTTGCAAGCAATATTTCTGGTAATGTGCACTCGTGTTTCCTGTTGTATGACTTAAAAAATTCCTTTATCCGGATGGCAGTCTTCTTTCGAGGCCATTTTATCTACGTCTTTGTCAAAGTGTTGTTCTTCTTGTTTTCTTGTGTCTCTTCTCTCTCTTCTCAATGAATGTCTCCAGCTTGGGAATTTCTTTATAAGCTGCTCCACTTCGTACTTTTTCTTTGGTTTTATCATGCGTTGTTGAAGAGCATATTTAAGGAACTTTTAGGGTAAGGAGAAACTTTTAAAGACTTTGCTGATGGTCCAAACTTGCATTTGCCTCTTTTTTAAATTATTTTTCCACAAATGCATCCCAAATGATGTCGTGTTTGGGTACAATTACGTATGGGGATGACCATGGGCTATTTGACTCTTCTATTACATCTACGTCTAACATCGTCTGTACTTCCTCTTTCACCTTTTCAATCTTGGCTTGTGGTATAGGGTATGGTCTCTGACGAACAGGTGTCACATCTTCTTTCATTTCAATACCATGCTCTATCACTGTTGTTTTATCTGGTTTGTTGCTTGGGACTGTTTTGAAGTTGTTTAGTAGTGCAGTCAGCTCTCCTTTTTGTTCATCACTGAGGTCATCATTCATTTTGAGGTCGAGACCAGAGCCCTCGTTGGTCCAAGATACGTCAGTATCCTCTCCTTTGTCGCCAGTCACCTTGTTTATTCCAATAAAGCCATCCATGTTTCTTCTTTTAAACTGTTTCAATAGATTAACATGGTATACTTTCAGCTTGCGTCTTTTATGGTTTGTTTCAATCTCTTAGTCTACTGGACCCACTTTTCTCAACACCTTGAATGGGCCTTGCCACTTGGCTTCGAAAACATTAGAATTGCTCCAATACCACCCTTTGGCCGATGTGCTCGAACCCATATCTGTACTCCTGGGGCATGGTGTCTACCAATTGTTCCATGATCATTGTCTCTGTTATCTCTTCTACTGTCTTTCCTTCTGGTTTGGTCCATTTTTTGAACAAGTCCTTCAGTCTAACATACATTTCTTTGTAACTTTCTTCTCTCAGTTTCTTTGTTGACCCGAATCTTTGTCTGTATGTCTCTTCTGTAATATCGTATTGTTTCAGTATATCCTCTTTAACTTTCTCGTAATTACTTTCGGCAGTTGACATTGCAGCATATGCAGCTTGGGCTTTACCTGTCAAGTAGGGTACTAGCTTTACTACCCATTTCTCTTTAGGCCACTCAAAAGTCTTGCCTGTACGCTCAAATGTAGTGAGGTAGTTTTCGATATCGTCGGTTGGGTTCAACTTTGTCATGTTTACTTCTTTTAACTTCATTAGATTTTCAAGTCGTCGTAATTCCTCTCTTCTCTGTTGTTCCATTTCCTCCATCCTCGCTCTTGCTGTCCGGCGTTCTTCCAGTCTCCATTGCTCTTCTCGGCGCTTATCTTCTAGTCTCCGTTGCTTTTCTCGGCGTTCTTCTATTCTTTGTTGCTCTTCTCGGTGTTCTTCCAATCTTTCTCTTTCTTGTCTCTGCCTTTCTAGTTCTGTCTCTTAGATATCTTTCCCTTTATTCTCTTATGTCTCTTTCATATTGTTCTTTCTCTTCTTTTCTTTCTTGATAAATAAGCTGCATGAACTTCATAAAATCCATCATTTCATATGTACTGTATTCTTCTTCAGGTTTCGTTTTCTTTTCTTTAGAATCATTTTCGCTGTCTTTTTCCATTGCGTAAATTCCTAAATCTAAATCTTCCTAAATCTAAATCTTCCTTGCCATCTTCTCCCTTTAATTCTTTACCTGACCTGGTCTTCGATTTCTCCTCTGGCATAATCTCTGTGGGTCTTGTCTACTTGTGAATTCTTCTTTGGAATATATTGGACGAAATTGTCTCCTTGACTGCTGCCACCAAATATGTTACGAATTGACACTTAAATCGAATTAACCAGACAGTAAGCTTGACTAAAACTCCTTTAATCTTCTTTGTTCTTCAGTAATTCTTGCTCTTACAACTTCTGACCGATTCACTTTGAAACCATTGCCTTTATATATGCTCATTGTTCTAAATATAACGATTACTCGTGCCTAGTGATATTGTATGACATCATTCTAGAATTCTCTATAACTGAATGCAACTATTCCTGACTCAACACTTTTCTTAACTCTAGAAAGTTCTGGAAATATTCAGCTCAACCTCTTAATTACACACAAAATGTTCTAAAAATTTCTACCACTAAGCTGGTGAATTCTAGATTCATCACAAAGAAAATACAGTTACGGCTTTATTGACTTCACTTATCTTGAAAAGCGAAGTAAAGATTACCTCTTTAATAAGCATCTTTAATTGCCTTTATGCAACCATACGTTTAATCCCTATTAAAGCACATTTAAGTGTACTTCTCTTTACTCTGTAGGGCAAAGAAGCTCAAAGACACCTTTATTCCTTTACACTGTCTGATTAAAGGTGATTTATGCTGTTATTTCGCCCTGTGACTAGAACAATAACATAATCATTTTCCAATGCAGGGATTGCAATAAACCTAAAACTCTATGCCGAATGAGAATTAGCTAAAGAAAGAAAAATCATTTTAACTAAGTGATAAATATCTCATGTACTAAAATTAGCAAGTCTCCCTATTCTAAGCATGTTCGGATAAATAATTACTAAGTGATAGGCTTTTGACAGGTTCATTGCAATCACTTTACAGCAAGTCAATAAGGTGTCTTAATCCGACAAAACCTGTCATTCAAGAGTCCATTTTTAGTGCGACCGTAAATTAGACCGTCCATCAAAACTTTGCCAACTGACCAAAATATCAAAAGCGCTGTCGAACAGGGTAGAAACTGGACTTTTCGGTCAAAATTTCTCCAAACAAAAGAAATCACAGCGGGAACTATAGTCGCTTGTCATCTTGCAGAAAAACAGAACCCTGATATCTGATCAACTAGAGCGGAATTCAATAGAATGTAAAAAATGAATCTTTGTTAAGTCGTACTTTAGTCGTACGAAAATAATCTTTAGGGATATTTGCATCGTTAGAGTGCATTGCAAGCCATGAGAGGAGCTCTCCAGGCATATGGACTGCGGCGGTGTAATCTTCGACGAACCAGTCTTCTCCTTCACACATAATGAGACAAAACAAATTGCTTGTTGAAGTTGAAATTCAAAATAAAAAAGGTAGAAAAGGCTTATAGTTAACGCGAGCTCGTCGACTGGGCGCATTATTGGGAGTTTGTTTATGAAAAAATCGCCCGAAATAAAGAGTTAATTGCTTGGCATCTGGCTTTAATAATCTGTAACATTATTATTGCCAAGTTTGCAAACATCAGTGCGACCACAAACACGTAAAGAAAAAAAAATCAAAAAAATGTCATTTCCGGTGTAGAGACCAAATCTTCGGAGAAAATTTGCTGATCAAGTTTTTGTTTTGGCGACAAGTGCGACACGGGCCTAATACAATATTTTAAATACATTCGGAAAGACGATATTTTGGCTTGGAGCTAAGCAGTGGAGTGGCATTGGTATAGTTTGACTGGTCATCAGCAAGTCTACAAAATGCCCAGTTGATGACAATGTTCGGATAATCCCTATTAGAGAGTTCATTCTGATTTCTTCTTGGAAGAAAAGAACTTCTCGCACGAGGGTTTAAAGTGCATCTACACCCTATTTTTTTCTGATCTGGATTAAGACTTTAAGTCTCAAAAAGCAGCTCTTTGAAATAAAATTTTAGATCCATCAAAACGGGAGATTTTGGTGCTCTGTCAAAGATTGGAAAATAGACCATTTTTGCCGAAGTAAGTGGATCATGGCCGTAATTACAGAGGGGACTGGGTCGAGCAACGTGTGACCTCACCACAGGCTAACACAACTACGGATTATCACAGATTCTATATCAGAGTTCATCTTCACGAATTGGTCTTCAACAAGCTCTTCCCTATTTCAAAAGTACTCGATTTGTTTACTAACTTTAAGGCACCATGCATCAAGTCATGGCCTGCGGTGACGTCACACTCGGACCCAGACACCCGCTTTGATTCTGCGGTAATGGACCACACATTTCGTATTTTTAAAACAATTTTTCGCATTCAAATGTTTTTCTCAAATGTGACCAAAATACCACAAAACATTTTAAAATGTTCAGTACAAACAGTAAAGAATGTAACAAAATAGAGTGTAGGTGCACATTAAACCTCTTAAATGTAGGCTCTCTAGTTCCTGCTTTATTTTTCTCAAAGCAAATCTTTCCCAAGTTAATTTATTTACCAAGTAGCCTTTGAGCTTGAGGTCACCATTTTCATCTTCTGAAAGATCACTTTCATCAGAGCTTGGGTAACTTAAGATTAAAGAGCACTTTGTAGAACTAAGGGTTTCAATTCTTCTTTGGAGTTTCTAAAAAGCAAACAGACAGACAGATAGATAGATAGATACACCTTTACTTGAAAACGATAATTCCATAAGTATAAAACTTCTTTACATGGAAGTCGTTATGAATATGATCAGTAAAATATAAGAATATAGTCCTAAAAACTAAGTTGAAAAATTTTTAGAAACAGAAATGATTTAAATAACAAAGAGAAAAATTCTACTGAGCACTTGCAGCACACCATCTCAACAGACGTTTTTTAAATTCATTCTTTGTTGGAGCAGATTTAATTTAGCCTTCTGTAATAGGAGTTACTCCTGAAAAAGTATGTTTTTGGGATGTATCGTACTTCAATTTGATCGCTCCCTCTTAATTTAGATTAACAGGTGCTCGAATCCGAGGATCTCATATTAAATAATATGCTTAAATATGATGGGCAATTTTCATGGAGAACGTCAAACATGAATAACCACAGTCTTTCCTCTCGTCTTTCGTGCAATTTGTCCAAGTTTAACTGTTGCAAAATATCAGCAGACCTCACAACATAACTGTGGGCGCAACCATAAACTTATTACCTATTGGGTTGTAACCAGGAGTTTTAATACCTTAAGTACGGTTTCTAAAACAAATAAACATGTTAAATATAGAGAATAACTAAAGTAAATAAAGAACTCAAGAACCGGCGAAAAGAACGAGAAAAATACTTACAAAACAAACTGGTGCAAACTTGACTTGGACTGACTACAAAAACGTAGTTCTAGTGAATTTATACTGGAAATTTGAATAATCAATGAAATGGAAAAAACCTTATATAGTCAGGTGGCTAAGTGGTCAGATCTATACACAGCCGGACAAAAGCACCAAAATTTGCATGAATGTAGAATAGAGTATGGTAATCAATATTAGGACCGGTGCCCATTTCAATCTCTTCAGGATCCCATATTAATTTGGACTTTAATTTTATGAAAAATGTAAGTGATGGGCTCCCTGTGGTCAATATTTTATAATTTTGGTTTTTTTGGCCGATGTTCTTTTTAAAATTCACATTTGTGATTCAAAATAGCTAGAACTGTTTGCTTTTATCATTTCCGTTAATAAATATATTTCAAACATCGAAATAATAGCGAGTTTTTAAATAAATACTTGTCAAGCTCGTACCCAGTCCTCAACTCGGTCATCCAAGATAATAGACAAAAAATACCAATTTTCTTCTAAACGTATGGCGATTTTTACATATTTCTCCATTTTTGATACTTTTAAACTTTCATACCTATAGTTTATGCAATTAAATACTTCCTTGTATGACGTGTATCTTCGATTCAAGGGAATCGCAAATAGATACTCCTTATACAAACGCCAAAATTCTATTACTCACATTGCATTGACACTTGCAAAGAGGAGTGCAATCTAGGCCAGCCTTCACACATTTACATCTGGTACACGGCTGCTTGCATGCACACTTGAGTAATTCCTGGCAAGCCTTAGACACCTCTGGAATGGTCATCCAAACAGGCGTCCACACGTCGTCAATCTTGTGCCAGCCAAATTGATCAGGAGAAGGAATATCCTGGTTGCTTATGTAACTCGATGTCCAGATACCTGCCTGGAGGATAGCTCTCTTAAAATGCTGCAGTAGTGCATTCTAGAGACACAAAACTTGGCATTAAATCGGTTATATTTCTAAGTTATATTATTTTAAAACTAGTTTCTATTTCTTTGATTTTGCCTAAATTGTCTTACCTGAGTAGGAGGAATATTGCCAATTGCTCTGTTGTGTCCATTGTTGATCCATTCTCACATCGTTGATGGAGCTCAAGGGGCTTGACTTATCGTACATGATGATAGTCATTCTTTCAAGCTCCTGGAAGTGGGTTGAATCTGAGGTCAGCTGCTGAAATGGATGCGTAGCAAGGAAATCCAAAGTGGGTGTCACACTGTCGTTACAAAGTACCCAAGCCTGCCAGGCCGACCGTTTGCCTTTCCCACAGAATGCAGACGTAGTGTCGCAGCCGGTAATAGCGTGGAAAACAGGGAGGGAGCACGACTTATGTACACCAGGGGAATCACAAATCCTGTTAATGCTAAGGAACTTGAAGTTTCTTCCCATTCCAAAGGCTACCCAGATATCGACGTCTGAATTGACAGCTTTCATATCGTTGAACTTCCCAACAAGAATCACCACGACATCTGTATCCACAGTTCTGACAAGAGTTGTGACAGTATTTTCAGTGTCCAATGCATGACGCAGATGGACAACAATTCTGGTGTCTGCTTCCTCGTGATTGCAGTCTGGCATCGGGTTTGCAGATCCACTTGCAAATACTGTTTGCCCTGTGATTGCGCAAAAATAGACATTATGGAACATTATATCATTTACACACTTATCAATGAAATCAATACACCTAATGCACTCTGCAGTTACCTGACGTTATGTAGATACTCTTATTAACAGGGAAGTTGAATTGTGATACTTTTAGTGATAGAAACTGGAACAACTCTTTTTTATTCTGTGAATCTCGGAGGAATTGCATCCAGTTGGCTGGCAACTTTGCTTGACCTGAAACCTTCCTTCTAATGCCAGCTCCTCTTTTCTCCCTTGTCGACTCCTTTAGACTACCAGGAACATATGTGTCCCATATAACATCAACTCTACTTGACGATTGTAGCTGGTTCACTAAATATGGGATAAACACCTTGTCTGAGTAATCATCAAACGTCACAGCACCTGTCGTGGGAAGGCAGTGAACAATGACAGCACCATCGAGAACTCTGCAGTCAAAGTGAGTTGGTGGATTCGTTTGTTCAGTTGATCCAGGCAGACAAGCAAGCAAATCTGACTTAGCTGTCGGCAAACGTAGATTACCAAACTCAGAAAGGGATGGAGGAAAGGGCTGTACTTCATGGGAGAAGAAGTCTTTCAGGTCACTTTCTCTACTCTGCATTGCAACATATAGATGTGCAAAAAGGGCCACATTATTCTGAAGAGCTGAAATCTTCTTCCCTGTTTTAGAGATTGATTTTCGCTGGGGTTTCTTGAAAACTGGCAGGTTGTTTTTGTTGATGGGATCATGGATCGACTTTGCTCGATCTTCGATGACAGCCTTACGGTACTCCTTGTACTTTGCCCTTCCAGTGACTTCTAGTGATGCTAATGCTTCAGCAACAGCACTATCCATGCAATCTCGGTTGTCGAGAGTCACAAGTTCCGGAAAGTCATCAAGAAAAGGATTGCCAAGATTTCTGATAACATCGGCCAGACTGTTTACCTGACGTTGAAAGGTTCGCTGGGCTGCCTGTCCTGTTTCATGGTTCTGAAAGTTTCTTGGGTTTTCTGGATCATTATCTTCCAGATAATTGTCTTCAAACTGGACGATGAGTCTTGCTGTTTCCGGACCTGAAAGCATCCACCTTCTGGAATAAAAGAACAAACAAGACCTTGTTAACTAACACAACTGTTACGCGGCTGACGTCTATAAAGAGTTACCTGAATGCAACTGGATTTTCAGTGAGTCCAACGGCACCCCCTACTGACTTGACGTTCTTGTTCTCTTGCTCATGGGCTTGGTCGATAAGAATTGCAGAGAATTTGTTTTTTGTCTTCGATAGCACCCAATGCTGTTCCTGCTCAAACTCCTTCTTGATGGAAGCGGGAAGAGATCGCATATCTCTCAAGTGAATAGGAACCCACCTCGCATAGTTGACATGATCAAGTGCAAAGAAAAGATGGATCAGTTCTTCCAAGACTTCAACATACAGGGAGAAGCATTTGTCCCTATGAGCACGGATGAACATGAGAATGAGAGTTTCATATTCAAGAATCATGTCCCAAAACAGAAATGTTGGGCTCCTATTACGTAATTGTGACTCCCAATCACTAACTGAGGTCTCGCCATCCTCACCAAGGCCAAGAAAATAGGCTTCACGCTTCAACTTGCTCAACGCCAAAAGTGTTACTTGATGCGCATGTCTGGAAAGAGGTATACAGTTTATATTTTAGTCACAAAAATCTAGCTAAAAAAGAAGAAAAACATGCTCTATCGTATTGCAAATGGATTATGTGCCCGCTCAACAAAATTACCGTGTTCTTGTTAGGTGTGATGCCTTCAGAAATGAATCGGCAACACCAGATGGTGCAACCTCTGCTTCAACTAAGGCGGTTGTCCAGCCAGAGGATTCGAGAAATCACCAAGAGTGTTCCATAGTGCCATCTCCAAGTGTAATCCTCCAAACATTACCACGTACTTATCCTCCCCATAGGATTGCGGCCATTTCCACTGCACCATCTTTGTCAAAGCATACAACGGTTGATCAAGAGCTATAACTGGAAGCTGAGAGGGATTTAAAAATGCAATGGCTCGTTTCAGCACATCCATTCCATGCTTTATCATAGCAGGTGTTGCAGCTTTTTCGTAAAAGAGGGGAAGTAGAGCAGATATAGCTGGGGGGTCTTTTTCGAGAGATTGATTGGTTGAGTGATAGGCTGCCCATACTATGGAATCCTTTGAAGTTAAATTTTCTTTGTGCAGCAGTTCTAGCGCATGCTCGACCCAACGTTTCTCTCGTGATTTTTCATCTTCCAGATTGTCATTGATTGCACTCTGGTTACGTTCTGGAACTGAATTAGCTGTTTTATTTAGCTCTATTGGAGGAACAACAGCATAGCTGTCAGGGATGAAATGGTTAGTCATACCAGGAGGTGGGACAGTTATCAACGGTCGGCTCTGACCAGGGTTATTCTGGGTTTCAAACTGAAAGATGCTTATACCAGTTCCGTGGAAGGATGATGTTGCAGTCATCGAACTTGGGTTGTGGTCCAGATTATCAAGAGCGCCAACTGAGAATATCCCTTTTTTCAGGCAGGCAGGTGTCACACAACCATCCTCATTGTAACGCTGTGAAACTGCAGCTGCCAACCATTCCTCAATTTCCATGACTCTATCATATGAGATGCTCAAACCCAACTGATAGAGCTTGGCTATAACCGTTTTACATCTCGTCAAGGAATGGATGTTTAAACCGATGTAAATGGGAAGTGGTGGTTCACGCATCAAAGAATGTCGCATAGAAGTGGAAGGCGATCTTTTCTTGGCATTAAACAACACAGTTTGACACACTGTAAGGCATGACTGAGATTCCTTATGTTCTTGATCTTTGAGGTTCATACCGTTAATTAACATAGAAATGAGGGTCTTCAAACTTGCTGGTACAGAATTTTCTTGGCACCCAAGGGGAAAAGTGCCGGACAATTCAAATCCTTCATGGGAGAACATATCTCGTCGTACTATCTTTGCGGCTTGAGTCAAAGCTGCGATGTCATCCGAGAAGTCTCTTTCTTTTACAGCTTCTTTAACCAGGTTTTTTAATCCATCTTGGAAGATGATTACTGTCTGTCGTCCATCATTCTGTTCTTGAGCATCTCTGAAGTGTTCTAGTATTTTATTCTTAAGTCTGAAGCGATTCACTGTTTTTTCTATTCCAAAATCCTTAAGACGGTTTTCATACAACATGTGGAGTTCTGAAAGTACAAAAAACACGCTTCCATTTTCCACAGAATCTGTGATGTATTCAGCTAATTCAACAAACGCCCGTGACTCATTGATTTTTTCTTCCTCTTCAGCCTCTGTCGACATTGCACTTTTGCGTTCCAGAGACCGGTGCTTATTTCGCAATATTGTCACGCATTTCATATGGTATTTCGCTTTTATGGCAATTAGATCACCACCTGATATGTTCGCAAGTAGATGGAAGTCCTGCAGATCCGTGGCAATCCGACGCAAATTCCTGTCAGCTTCAAGTGTGGAGAAACAGTGAAGTATACCAGTATCAACCCCCTCATCGCAAATGATGCATTTCTGATCATTCTGATCAATACTGGTTCCCTTCCGAGGACGTTTAGCAGATCTTACATCTTTTCGGTTATTAAATTTACTCCTTCTTGCTTGAGCTTTTCTGAGCTTTGACAGGCTAAACTTTAAGATCATCTACAGTTGTTGTTGTGATGTCAAATTTTATCTCAACAGGAAGATAATCTCTATTCTTAAACCCTGTTGTCCAAAAAAGAGCTGTACACATCGCAGCTGAAGGTATGTGCATTTTTGGGACATCTTAAAGCTTCACGAGTTGATTCCTGGCAAATTATGCATAGGTTCCAATTGAGTACCATCTCACCTTAAAACTAAACCTGTAAAAAAGCACGTAAAATCATATCTTATAGTTTCTAAAACAAATGCCCCCAGATAGTCATCATATCTCGAATCAAAGTCTACAGACATTCAAAACAATGAAAAAATAGGAATATTGCTCAACTTTAAGAAGAAAATTACCATTTTTCTTGTCTACTTACATTTCGTGTAGTGACACTTGACAGCCGCCATCTTGGATGACCGAGTTGAGGACTGGGTACGAGCTTGACAAGTATTTATTTAAAAACTCGCTATTATTTCGATGTTTGAAATATATTTATTAACGGAAATGATAAAAGCAAACAGTTCTAGCTATTTTGAATCACAAATGTGAATTTTAAAAAGAACATCGGCCAAAAAACCAAAATTATAAAATATTGACCACAGGGAGCCCATCACTTACATTTTTCATAAAATTAAAGTCCAATTAATATGGGAAGAGATTGAAATGGGCACCGGTCCTAATATTGATTACCATACTCTATTCTACATTCATGCAAATTTTGGTGCTTTTGTCCGCTGTGTATAGATCTGACCAAAATTTTGCACTTAGCCACCTGACTAATAAGTACAGAAAACAATGAAATACAATGAAACAAAGAGACTTAAAAAACTGACTTAACGAAAGGTAATGAGGCGAAATGAAACATAATAACGTGCATAAATATAATAGATATACTTTGCGTCTTGCACCTACATACCGGCCCCTAAAATACTAAGTATTTTACTAAATTTACGACTGATATTAAATAAGCAATGTTCATTGTCTTTCCATGTTCAATGACTTTCAGTGTCTTTACTGCTGTATACGGATGTCTCTTATAGACACGTCTTTGTCGTCGGTCGTTCGATTGTTCCTGTCTTGGTCTTGATTTTCACTCTCCTTACCAAACCCTTGACATCAGTAAATACTTCAATGATGCGTCCAATGTTCCAGCAATTTCTTGGGGAAGACTCATCTATCACTAGCACAATATCATCCGTAGCAAGATTTCTCTTTGGAAAATACCATTTCTGTCGTTTCTGTAGAATGGGAAGATATCCCTCGTCCATCTCTTCCAGAATGTGTCGCTCATTTATTGTACTTGTCTCCATCTTTTTCTTGCGTAACTATCAGCGACTTCAAACAGATCAGGTGGGAGGGCAATATCCTGTTTTAGAAGAAGAAGTTGGTTAGGTGTAATAGGAGCATCAAGATCTTGAGGATCACCCGATACCTTGGTTAAGGGTCGTCCATTGATAATAGCTTCCACTTCTGACATTAGCATTAGTAGTCCTTCATCATCCAAGACTTGATCGTCCAGTAATGCCATTAGTATCATGCGCACAGTACGAATGCAACGTTCCCATGATCCACCAAAATGAGAGGCTGAAGGAGGGTTAAACTTCCACTTGATCTCCCTTTGCAACAAAGATTCATGGATCTGTGCTTGGTTCCATTCCGTTATTGCTTCTCTTAATTCGCATTCTCCTCCCACAAGATTCGTACCGTTGTCAGAATATACTTCCTTTACTTGCCCTCTTCGTGCTATAAATCTTCGTAACGCCAAGATGAAGGAATCTGTAGTTAGCGTGCTTAAGATTTCAAGATGTACCGCTCGTACAGTTAGGCAAGTAAAGATAACTCCATACCTTTTGACCATACTTCTCTTGAGACGAATGAGAAAGGGATCAAAATAGTCGATCCCATCATAGGTGAACGGTGGTACGCATAAAGCAATTCTCGCAGCTGGCAGGTCCGCCATCTTCTGTTTTCCACGTGCTGAGTGACGGCGCTTGCAGTTGTAAAAGTTGGAAATAACATTTCTCACTGCTGAGTTGGCTTGTACTACCCAGAATCTTTGGCGTAGCAAGGATAATACATACTCTCTTTCTGAGTGTCCAGACTTCTGATGAAGATCTTAGATGATCAACTTGGACACGTGGCTTCTCTTGGGGATGATAACTTGATGCTTCATATCGTATGGCAACGATGATCTAGTTAGGCGTCCTCCAACACGTATCAAGCCATCTACTAGTACTGGATCTAGTTTCAAGATGCTGCTTGATTTCTCGACATTCTTACCACTTGATAAGGCTAGAAATTCTTCACCATATGCTTGACTCTGGATATGTCTTAAAATCTCGTATTCTGCTTTTTGAATTTCTTCAACAGTTAAAGGCTCTATACCTGATGCTTGTTGTTCCTGTTAAAGTAAAGAAGTCTGATGACTGCCAGTATATAGAGACATATGCTTTATTAGACGCTGGTTCCAGTTCTACATTCTGTACAGATAACCTCGTAAGACATCTCTCTGCGATTGGCAAAAAGTCAAAGATTAAGCTGTCTACGATTGGTGGTACCAAGGAGTAGAGTAGAAACCTTTATTTAAACAAAAAAGTATACAAAAAACAGGGTAGTCCATTCAGTGGCAAAATGCCCCTGCTATCAAAAGGAGCCCTGTTAAATACACATACACAACTTACAATAAATAGAAACTAAAAAAAGCTAATATGATTAAAATGTAATACTAGTTACAATATAGTTTCAATACTAAATCTAATAATGTAAGTACCTAAAAGCTAATATATAAAGGGTTATTAGACCTTTCCCGAATTCGCCAGAACGCCCACGAAACAAAGGCCAAAAGCCGAGACCGAGACCAAATCAAAGCCGACCTCGACCCGTGGCCATCACTCCGCGAGCATCCAAGCGAATCCGGGAAAGGCCCAA
This sequence comes from Actinia tenebrosa, assembly GCF_029948245.1. NCBI lineage: Eukaryota > Metazoa > Cnidaria > Anthozoa > Actiniaria > Actiniidae > Actinia > Actinia tenebrosa. Next base: position 727,759 of record NW_028292576.1, read on the forward strand.
CAACCATCCATGATAGTAAAATGATTTCTTAGCCAACTCGGTTCTTACCCTTGGTAAATGTAACATATTGCTTTGTCTAGTGAACCTGTTGTGTATAGCATTATCAAAAGTAAAATAATTTCTGAAAAATTGCGGGCAACTCCCATTAATACATTTCTTAACAAGTTTGAACACGTGGTCGTCACGCCTACTTTGTAGGGTGGACCAATGAACTACATCTAAGGCCCTATCACTCTCGCCTATTCCAGTAACTATCCTTGCAGCACGCCGCTGAAGTCTTTCTAAAGATGTAGAATTTCCAATAGCACAACACCCCCAAACATTATCACAGTATTCAAGAACAGGGCGAATAAAAGACGTATACATGGTATTCGCACAGTGTAACGTTAGATTATTCCTTATGCGCCCTAGCATACCCAGCCTTTTACCAGCTCTAGATAATATATACTGGACATGGGAATTCCATGAAAGGCATTCATCAAAAATGATTCCCAGATATTTGAATTCAGATACACGTTTAATAGGGCGACCACTGAATAGTATATTAAAATCAGAAACCTGTGAAAGCTTAGCATGAGTTCCAAATAGCATGGACTCAGTTTTGGTGGCATTTAGAAACAAGCTATTTTCACTAAGCCAAGATCCAACCAACTCAAGGTCAGCATTAAGCTTTCCTTCAATTATAGATACAGTTGAACCTGAACAAAATAAAACAGTATCATCTGCATACATAAGTATGCTGCATTGCCTAGCGACGACTGGCAAATCATTGATATGGATAACAAAAAGGAGAGGACCGAGTATTGAGCTCTGAGGCACACCAGAAATAATGGGCTCAGATTCTGATAATACTTCTTGAAAACGAACAATCTGAGTTCTACCACAGAGGTAATTTTCAAACCAATTATATTCTCGATCCATAATTCCCAAGGCAGACAACTTATGCAGCAGTATAGCGTGATCAACACTATCGAAAGCCTTACGGAAATCGATAAAAACTGCCCCTGTCATATGACCTTGATCGATATTCCTACGTATAGTGTCTGCAAATGATAATGCCGCAGTCTCGGTCGAGTGCGCCTTTCTAAAACCACATTGATATGGACTTAAGATTTTATGCTGGGACAGATATTCATAAAGCTGAGCATGAACTGCCCTTTCTAACAACTTAGACGTAGTAGGAAGTATAGAAATAGGTCTGTAATTATCCATAGGGAGATAACAGGGAGATAACACATGCACTTTTCCAGTCGTCAGGAACTTTACCTTGACGTAAAGATGCATTAATTATTTCTGTTACTGGCTTGGTAACAATGTCAGCAGCGTCTTTGAGTAGACGTGGAGGAATATTATCAAGAGCAACAGACTTCCCGTTTTTCAACTTTCGAAGCTGCAAACGAATAAAACTCTCAGAAACCCTCTTAAATTGAAATGGTGGTCGATTCACTTGAGGTGAACTGAATGTTTTCACATTAAACGTACTGCGAATAGTAGTTACTAAATCCCCTATGGGATCTAAAAGAAGAGCTACAACACCAGCGAAATACTTGTTAAAAGCGGAAGCAATAACATGCTTATCCCTACAAACATCATCCCCTATTTCATTATATACTGTCGTAAATATTCTTTTATATTTACTCCTGCACATTCGATAGTGTGATCAATGGCCCTCTTGTAATCTTCCATGGATTTTAAACTCTGCTCAAATTCATCAACCAAAGTACAAGTGTTTAGCTTACACAACTCTTCATGTGCTAACCCATCCTAGACTCTTCAAGTTAAAAAATATATCATTACTTGTCAAGAGTTGTCAAGATTATTGTCAAAAAATGGAAGAAGTTTTTACATACCTGAATTCCCTTAATTGTGTTTTTAGACCTTTGGCACTAAGTTGGTGATAGTTCCTTGGTATCTTCAACATATACATACATGTCCACCCATCTAAACCATTTTTCAACAGTTCATCAACAAATTCTTTCTTTATGCCTCCAAATATACCATTTATGACTATATTAGGTGTAGAGTGAATGTTGTCCTTCTCAAGAGGTAGGCAAATAGCTGGAATAGTAGGTTGGATTTCTAAAAGAGAGGAGACCATGTGGGTGGCAAGAGACAGTTTGAGGCTGGTGTCTGGTAATCTAATGGTATAGATATTGTGAAAGTCTTCAAGTAAGAGCATCATAAACGAATGTTTCTGTTAAAAGACAAATGGAAAAAATTAAGCGATAAAAATAATATAGATTGATTATCAAAAAAAAGAAAAAACAAACCTTAGTAGCATTTTGAATCTTGCTATGCAGGAGAGTGGGGTAGTCTTTCCGTAGTTGACTATCGTGGCGATCTATAGTTCTTGGAGCTATACTGTATCTCAGCACAGGCCCACTATTTATAGCTGTTCTTGATGTTCCATGGTTATTCAAAAAAATTCCCATGTCTTTTTGAAACTGGAAAGTTTTTTGTGATCTATTGAAATAATAGTAAAATTGAAATTGAACACTTCATTGTAAAAAGAATATTTTAGACGAAAAAAAACCCGTAAAAGTAATATAGTACTACCTGAAGTAAGCAATGATATGGAGAAGAACAACAGTGCTCTGTTCTTGAAGGGTACCGTCTTTCTCTGCTGGTTTCAGGTTTTATTATAGAATTTAGGATCAGGCCCGTAGCTAGGATTTTTGTTTGGGGGGGGGGGGGGGGTGCTAATTTACAAAAAGTGGACCAACCATATACTTTATTTTTTAAAAGTCCCATAGGACGCATAGGTATAGATAAATTACATACTGAACAAACAATAGTTTAAATCGTGCAAATCTCCCTTTGTCATTATGGCTCTAATCAGAAACTCATAAGGTGATTAAAACGAGTAACAAAAGTGTATTTATTAAATCAACTGATTGTTTGATTAGCAACCATATTTGGAGCAATATCAAATATTTCTGACCAATAACAGCCTTTTACCACAGGAAGTCCAATATTAGAAAGCTTCATCCAATATGGTATGGAAATTGCTCTAATTGAAGCAAAGAACCGTGCTATGAGTTTATGCTCTAATCTTTAAGAAGTGTTAGCTCGAGTTTGCGGGGATGCTTTCTAGCAAACAAATCAACAACATCGTTTAATACGATGGGCACATCGTAATGGATGTACATCAGTGCCAGGGACGACAATCTCTCTTGCCCCATGCAGGCTCTCTGATATGTATGGAGTCGTCGCAAGGCACTGGCACTTCGCTCACATTCGCAGCTTGTGGCTGGAATCTTACTATTGTTAATCTCAGGTGTTTCTTCAAGTGCTTTTTCAATCTCGACAGGCTCTTCTCTTGGTGCTTTAGCTTGCATCCACTTGTGAATGGATTGGCATGACTTTGTTGCGGCTTTTCGTTTTCTATTTTCTTGTTCACGTCTTCCCATTTCTAGAGTTTCGGTGACTTTTCATTGGGATTAGACTAACAATTTTTGTGAATACAGTCGATTGCTACTACCGTCCACTGACTCTAACATTAATGTCTGTTACAGTAATCTTAAAAGCAAAACTTGCTTAAACTTCAAAGTTCCACCAGCCTATTATTACCTATAATTAGTTGACAGACATTTGCTAATGAGTTTAATAGGCAGTCTGACTTTGCCGAGAAAACATGTTCTTGTCTAGACAGTGGACGCTTAGACGGTAAAATTGGGAGCGAACAAAAATTAAGGAAATATACGCGTTTAGTGGTTCTCGCTGCGGGTTTTATTTCAGTTGCATACTTTTCTAATAATCAACCAGAGTCTGTATAGACAAGCGTTGTTGAATCATCAGATGAAAAAGTAAAATTGATTTTTTTTTACTCAGTTTTACGTGAAAATATCATACCAGCCAAAATCTCACTTGCTTAAAATGCGGTCCTCTGCACCCCCTGCACCCCCCGAGCTACCGACGTGAGGATCATGTCAAATAGTCCAGGAGAATGTTCATCTACAAAGTCTTTCATGAAAGTAGGGTTGTACAGTGGTGGTACAATGCAAGTTGAAATGCTTCCACAAGATTCTCAAAAGAATTTTCTTTAAAAAAAATTGAACACCAGCAAAAACCATAGTTAATAAAAAGAGTAGTGAAATCAGATCATTTCTGATGGCCATGCTTGTCATTTTTGAAGGAGAGTACCCTGCTATGATGCATCATTTATAACACATCATAACAATTATCATCCAAGGTATTGTCCTTCAAAAATTACAAGCATGGCCATCAGACTGCCTCCTTCAAATAACAGCATTGGAATATTCTAAACAAAAAGAACACTTCACTACAAGGCCGTCACAAATATAGAATTATTTACTGCTGGCTAAATTTTCTGTACCTTCCACTTGGTCTAATTTGTTGAGAGCCTCTGACATTCAGTCCCATACATCCACATCAAGCTGGACAGTGCCTTTTTGGTTGATAAATTTTACGGAGCCATAAGACGTATCAATATTTGTATTTCCACACAGATTGTCCAAGCGATTGAACAAGGGTCTTAGGTGTCTTTCGACTGTATTCAACGATGAAAATCGAATTGAATTTATACAATCTGTTGTCAAATCTTGCCTTGCCATTTCAACGGCCTCGCACAGCAACAATAACGGCGACGTGGAAACACTGCATATATACAAAATATAAACTCCACAAATCAATTTTAGGTCATTGTAGGTGCAGTATTATTTAGTTTAGAGCCCTTACTAACTTCGAGTTTACCTTGAAAAGGCTTCCTGTAGAACACTTATCTTTATGAGACCGAGTTTGTAGTGCTTTTTCACAACCGTAGCTACACACAAAGCTGACACTTGTAGTAATTATTACTAAAACCACGAAGGAGAAAACTTTCATTGCGTTTTTCTCAAAATGTAAAACGAATTAAAAAAGTGTAAACCGAGAATAGTTTGAGAATATGACAGAGAATATATATAGAAAAAATTGAGCTTAAATATACAGGGAATTTCTTATAAATCGACTTTGAACTCATCCGTCCGACAATATACTAATGTTTACAAATTCAAATTTACCGCGCTGTAACATGGTGCTACGCATGCCCAGACATTTGACCGTGGTGTTGGTCCCATGACATCTTGTTTACAATGATGTCCGAGTTGGATCCAGAGGGGTTGGAAGCTAGAAAGTTACGAAGAAAAAAGAAAAAGCCGAAGGGACATTACACATCAGAAGCGCCATTATGGGTGATATCTTTAGATGGGCATAATAAACTGTGGGGATACCAGAATAATACATTTCCCCTCGGTGTTTATGGCTACCATACATGCTTATCTAATCAACCAGTTTGATATTTTGGAAGAGCCAACAGATTCCATTATATAAGGCCCTTCAACCAGCAACAAGATTGAGAGATGGTGGAGAGAACTCCACGAAGGATTGGAAAAATTCTTTAAAAATCAGCTAATGACTATTTTAAGAGGGATAGAGTATGATCCTTACAATCGGTTGGATAGAGAAATACTTGCTTATGTCTACATACCGATTGTTCAAGGAGAATGTGATGTCTTTGTCCAGTACTGGAATACACAGAATTCGTGAACTAAAACATCTAGATCTTCCCACAAAAATCCCTTGAGCACATCTCTTTTCCTGAAAAATATGGGGGACGTAGTATGGGAATCAACTTATCAACAGATCAGTTGGAAGATGTTGCTGGTGTTTCAGTTGTTATGCATGTTGATATTTTGGACTTTATTAGTGCAAAGTTAAGGCAAGAATGTGTGAATCATCTTCTAAATCCATCAAATGTAGAAGCTAAAAATGCCATAAATGCATTTCGTTTTCTCAAGAAAAATGTAACTGTTTTTTGATAAGTGCCATGCTTATATCAATATACCCTGTCCTGTGAAAAGGCCTTGTGCACGCTGTTGGTGTAGAGAAGCGTAACAAAAAATTCTAACGTTACGTTTTCCTTTTTTTTAAAAAACTATTAATCCAATTACAAACAAAGCGCATAAGTAGGTGAGGTGAATATTTCTTTTTTAACTCAGTTGCAGAAGACGGACTTGAGAAATGTTAAAATTTTTCGCATTTTTTTCATTCGAATACTTAATATTTAAGTATAAAATTATTTTATACTTACCGTAAAAACTAATTTGGCAGGAGGAATATATTAGAATATTTCGATTCAAAATCGCTCTGATAAAAAGCTTTATTTATGGTTTCGTTTACCAAGCCTCAGTGTGTAGGTTTTCAACTAAAGTCATTTTTTTCATCGAAATCTGAAGAAATATTTGGCAAAAACTGATTTCAGCAGTGTCTGTTTATCATTGCCGTGGTTACCTTGATTGACATGAAATTATCAATCCCGACTTTCATCTTTACTCAACATGTGGTGCAAATACCATTGGATCAGACCAGAAAAGGTCTCAATTCGCTGAATAAAAAGTGGAGGTACAGTCAGTACATTAGTACTAGAAGACACCTTAAAAGAAGAAGACAGTCCACCCAAGCATATCAGTCAAAAGGCAAGCTCACCCCCTCCTCCCCCTTCAACGGGGACATTATAATCTGGCAGTTATCAGCAAGTGCACAACCAGGGCCATCTCGGCCCGACTCCAAAACAAAATGGCGGTCGTCGGGGAGAAGACCCTGGTGTTGGCTGGTATCACGTGATCAAAATCTCCAAGATTTCTGGAGATTTTGATCACGTGGTTTTCGTTTCAAAATGGCGGCAAAAAGTGATAACAGAAGTGCCGATTTTATACGATGGTTGGAGCAAAAGTAAGATGTAAACTGGAGTTATGCATGCATTTAACCTATTCAGAGTTTTGAGGAGGAAAAAAGCTAATTCTTGCGGCTACAAAATACTTTTGCAATGATGGGAAAATATGTCATATCGATGTGAAAATGTTGATGCTGCAACCTTTAATAATTATACTCCCATTGCGATTTGTTCCTTGTTTCTTCAACCACGTACAAAGTTCACCCATATCAAGACCTGTTAATGGCGACATTTCAATATGACTGAAACTGCGATGGCTCCTGTTTGGCTTAATTTGAAAAGGACGGAGTTTTCTCAAGTCTTGAAACATCACATCTTCATCGCCCTTTGAACTTCTGGTGGAATGAGACTGTGAAACTTTGTGAAGACTTGTGTTCTTGTCGAACAAAGAAACAATTTGCTGAATACCAGCTGCTGCTTTGGATGCTCGTAACATTGCCTTTTTCGTTTTGTTGGCTCCCATTCCTTTGACAACACTCTTGCACGTTCGATTGCAAATTTCTTGTGCACAGTCACACTCTATATTTTTTCCTTGCCCACCGTTCCAGTTGACAAACCTTATAATAATGATAATAACAATGTTTATTGAAATAACTTGGAGAAAATATACGATTATATAAAAGAAGGTATAAGAGACAGCTGACAAACCTATTCATGTCAGTCTATGGGCCATTTCTTCGGACAGTATTGCCTTCACCTGTGCAATGCTCACAAACATTTCTAAAGCATATTTAGAAAATGAATTAAAGCGTTTGAAATACAGGAGAAGTATTTTCTTGTTGATGTTGTTTCTGTCCCCATCTCCCTCTGCACATGTGTCCACAAGCTGCATCAAGAAAACGGCGAACTCCAACAAGTTCAATCCATAATATCTGTATGATAATGAGGATTACCCAAAGTGTTAGTTACTGTATCATCTGATTTTTATTATATTTTCGAATTAGGAAGCAAAAGGGAAACTGTGTTTTATAATATAATTAGCTACCTGACTCTGTCCACAGCTTGTAATTGATCTTTTTCTTCACTGTTTATAGAATTTTCCTAGGTGAAGAGAGCTATGATGTGCTTCATCTTATTGCTGAAAGTCTGGATTCAGTTGACAGAATATCCGCTTACTATAATATATTTACCTTTGAAATGGTGTGGTTATGCTTTTAAATATTTTTTGGGAATTCTAGGAGAGAAAAGTTACTTACATGACAAGGAAGGAAGGAAACCAGAAAACTGTCTTTTTGCCCAATATCATGCTTCACAGACAGAACTTATAAAACAAGAAATTTTGAGTCAGTTAAGTGGGAAATCTGAAAAAAGAAATATTCGAGTAGTTTTTGCCACAGTAGCTATTGGACTTGGTGTAAACATACCAGATGTAAGACACATAATTCATGTTGGTGTTCCAAGAACACTAGAATCATATTACCATGAAATTGGAAGGGCAGGCAGAGATGGCAAACCAGCTACTGCAACAATGTATTACAATGGATCTGATATTGCAAGAAATGTTCCAGGAATGACACAGTCAATGCGTGAATTTTGTCTACTTACTGACAAGTGTCTCTGAAAAACAATCATCAACTATTTAGGCTCTGACGTTGCATTCAGTGGTCTGCCACATTTATGTTGCAGCAACTGTGCTAAAACTTGTACATGTTTAGTTTGCATTTCAAATGTGATGATATCATCTTCTCCTGATAAGTCACCTAAACAAGTGAGGGTAGTTTCTGAAAGTCAAAGAATTCAAATTTCTGATATGCTGAAAAACTACAGACTGAAGCTTGGTGCTCAAAGGAAAAGGTTTGGACCTATTGACACTACCACTGGTTTTACACTGGCATTCATAGAGTCAATCGTCGAAAAAATGTGAACATATTACATCAGTTGATAACCTTTGCCAGTCATTCCCAATATGGGAAGTAAGTCATGCTCAAGTAGTCATGAAAGTCATATCTCAAGTGTGTGGAGAGTTAGACTGTGGTGATATATAATGACTAGAATGTCACTGATGGTGACTATTTCAACTCTATGGCTATTAATTTGATTTTGATACCTATGTCATTATAAGATCTATCAAATTAGCCTCGAATACCAAAATGACTTTAAGGACATGGAATTTCATCTTTTGGAATATAGCATTGTGTCTTTTGTTTGTCTTTTGAATTTACACCAAATTGGAATAAGTTTAGATTAAGGAATTTTAAGTCACAATTTTGTTATATGCTTTTTTCCAAAATATATTGAAGTTAATGTTTTTTACTTCTGTCAGTAGTGCCAGTTTACATTATATTCCCCTTTCCCCTCATATTTGTAGAAAAAAGACAGCGAACAACTGAAACAAGAGTTATGTTAAGTGCTTTTATTGAAGTTTTTGAAAACATGCTTAATCGTGATAAAATCTATCTTTCTTTTATTCCGTTTTAAGACCAATCTGGAGCAATTAAGTTTGTTATGACCGTTTTTGGTTGCATTTTTGCACCCTCTACTGTAAGCTTAATCATAATGATATAAAATTTTTATACTTCCAGCTTTCGAACCTCCTTTGTTTCATGGCGGTTTTTAACATCGAACTATGTCCTACCAATTATTCTAACCTTGTATGTCCATTTAGGATGTCATTAGAAGCTGTTAGGTCAGTTCTCTTTCTTTTTAAATAATAATCAACGCGACTTTTTTGCATGATTCAGGAACAAAACTATAGATAGATAAGTTTGGTTTGCTCAAATATTTTCATGTATGAAAATGACTTTGGCACATTATATATTTATGTGTTTCATCCATTAGAAGGGAGCTGAGTTTGGCTTGATGTATTAAATATCACTGTCTGGCCTTCTTTCTTGGCTGCACTTTCTACACGTAGAATTTAGCTTTCTGGCGTAGCAGGGTACGGAATTTGGGTCAACAATCGGGAGGATTTGCTCACTGCCTTCAATCTGCAAACCCTAGAATATAAATATGCCAAGATAAATTAGGTGTAAATATACTCTACCGAAATTAAGAAAAACATTTTCGCTTCCGAGAATGTCTAGAGTCATTGCAACCACGGATTGTGTTTACAACCTAGATAAGTTTACTTATTTGACAACCAACTCTGCTCTCGTTTCATTTAATTTTACTTTCAACCCATGGCACTTAAGCCAGAATTGGAGTTCTTTTTTCTTTGCTTTTTCAACCAGCTTTTGCAGATTTGCTCCAGGTATTTCAGATACTTCAAGCTTATAAATTAACACATTCAATACAAAAATTGGAATTTTAATAAGCTCGATCGGAAGACAAAACAATCACTGCAATGCTTCCCCAACTAAATAAAAAGCTGTCATTTAACTTGTACTTACCGCTCTGCACACACAAACAAGATCTCATGAGTCTAAGAGTCTAATATCCATTTCTTCATGAAACTTAAGTATAAAACTAGAGTATAAATCTTGGTCCGTGCGAAATATTCCAATGCACTTGTATCGCAACATCCGGGACCTTCCAGGGGATCGCGCGCCATATTCGAAAAGGGGCTATCTGTTTTTCTCATAGACCCATGTTTGAGCATTCATATGCAATACAAATACCAATTGGGCAAGAAAGCTTGTGCTTGACAAGCAAGAATGTTTCAATTGCAAAATGGGCAATATTGCTGCATTATATTATTTTGGACATCTTTGCTTGTTGTTGGAGAACATTACAAAATATGACCTTTTGCTGTCTCTTAATTGTGCCTGGAAATTGTAAAAGAATCACGTTGTAGGAATATTAATGAATTCAATTTTGCAGCTCAAAGAAATTTATGAAAACAAATTTCCAACTGGTAACTTTTATTTTTTGTTCACGCACTTTGCAAGAAAGGCGTTCATTGCATTGACACATTTTCTCCACTCCTTTTGTTGGTCCTCAATTGCAATGTTGTATGCTTTAAAAAATGTATCTTTTATAAAGTCTTTGGCGACTTTATTTACTGCCCTCGTCCTGCCACCACCATGAATGCTACAATTTTGCAGTTTTATTTTGTATACAGGTTTCTCAATAAAAGAACTGCAAAACTGTGGGGCGAGCGTGCTGACTTTTTTATCTCAGCTATAATCTCTTCTCTTGGCCGATCATGGGGGAGCAAATGATCAGGTCTAGTATCATTGGCATAAGAGCACTAGGTGTTAAAGCAGTGCCTGAGCCAAGATCAGACCTTGATACAGGGATACTAAAGGCACCTGTGTTGCCCTCAGGTGCCAAAGCAGTGCCTGTGCCAAGGTCAGGAACAGGAATACCAAAGGTACCTGGATTAACCCCAGGTGCCAAAGCAGTGCCTGTTCCAAGGTTAGAAACAGAAAGACCAGGGTTACCCCCAGGTACCAATGCAGTGCCTGTTCCAAAGTCAGGAACAGGAATACCAATGGTACCAGGGTTACCCCCCAGGTACCATACCAGTGTCTGTGCCCAGGTCAGACCTTGATAAAGGAGTATCACTGGCACTTGGAGTAATATTAGCTGAAGGGCTAGCTGGGACATATTAAGGTTCATACATACATACATACATACATATTTTATTGTACCAAAAAGTAAAATAGAACTAATACAATGTGTATATAACGAATTATAAGGTACAGGCTATCTGCAATAACCATGAGGCTAACCTAGGCAGACAGCTTGACATGAAAAATAATTGCAAATTTGGTACAGGAAGAGAATGAGTAAAATTATATAGTGCAAGAAAAAAAGAAAAAGAAATTACTTTTTAAAAAAAACTAAATATAAGTTAGCAATCAATACTGACAAATACAATAAGAAAAAAAAAAACAAAAAAGAAAATTAGACAAATAGGAAATGGATCAGAACTCCTGTAGACCTCTGATGTATCTGTCGAACTTTTCACACGCCCACACTGATGCCAGACATTCTTTCTCAATCTGCGCATACTTTGTTTCAGCAGGCAGCAGCGAGCGAGAAGCAAATGCTATAGGCTTGAGAACGTTGTTTTCTTCCTGAAGTAATACGGCACCCAGCCCATAGCTACTTGCGTCCGCCGAGACGACGGTAGGCCTTGAAGGGTCGTAGAATGTCAACGTTGTGGCTTTGGTGAGGGCTTCTTTGACTTCCTTCAGTGCCTTCTTTTGTGGCGGGCCCCAAGACCAGTGAACCTCTTGCTTTAGTAGGTCGTTGAGTGGTTTCATCATTGCTGACAGATTTGGGACGAACATTCCAACGAAGTTTATCATCCCTCGGATTCTCTGCAGTTCCGTGACGTTACTGGGATCTGGCATGTCAATGATTGCTGCAATTTTCCTTGGGTCTGGCTTTACCCCGTCCTTGCTAAAACGGTGACCAAGGAATGTTACTTCTGGCTGTCTCCATACACATTTCTTTGTGTTTAGCTTGAGTCCGGCTTCGTTTACTACTAGTAGGACTTTCTCAAGCTTTTCGTCATGCTCTTCCATGCTGCTTCCTGCAACTAAGATGTCATCTTGTGACGCCTCCACGCCATCGACATCTTCAAGCAGTTCGGTCATCTTTCGTTGAAATATTTCACTAGCTGATGAAATTCCAAACGGCAAACGTTTGAAACAGTACCTTCCAAACGGCGTGATGAATGGGTTCCGTGACTTTCTCAATTACCTCTGCTTCCTCCATTCTCTGTAGCTCTGCTTTAACTTTTGGCATTAAAGGTATCGGTATTCGGCGTGCAGTGTTGCAATGAAAGGGGGCGGCCGAATCTCTCAGTTGGATCTTAACTGGATCCCCTTTCATTAGTCCAATACTATCTTTGCCTTTGATTTCTTTGACGTTAAGAGTGATCAAGTTTAACTCTTCGGCAGTGGTTCTTCCTAGTAAGTCGCTTTCGGTGTCAGCAACATATACTTCAAACTCGCAGACAATTCCGTTGTAACTCGTGTGACCTGTGAATGTCCCTTTACACTCCAAGGTACCATCGACACCCTTCAGGATGTGAGTTGTTGCCTTCAAGGCAGGTCTTCGCGGCATGCTCTTGTACGTCTTGTATGACATGAGCGATACGTCAGCACCCGAGTCAATTTTGAACAGCACGGGGTGACTATTTACAGGCAGTTTTATTTGCCATCCTTTATTGCTGTTTGGTGCACTCGTGATGACTCCCACGAAGAATTCTTCTTCTGAGCTCGTGTCGTCTGCATCTCCATCACAAGACTCCTTCATTTGGCTCACTTCTGTGACTCGTTTAACTCTGCAACATCTAGCATAGTGGCCGACTTTATGGCATTTGTTGCATTCAGCATTCTTCGCTGGGCATTGTGTTAAATGTTGCAGCCCACACCGGTGACACTTTTGGGTTTTGTCGGTCTCGCTACTCTCGTTGCGACTCTGGCTCGAAGGCCTTCTTGCAAACTTAGGTTTTTGCTTAACTCGAATTTCCTCCAGTGACTTTGGCGCCTCCTTTTGTGTAGAAACCTGGGACTTCACACTTTCTGCTTGACGAATCATCTTAACAGCTTCACTCAATACTAGTTTTTCTTTCAGTTGCAAACGTTTGGATAACTCTTTATCCATTATTCCGACCACTAATCTATCTCGGATGCAATCATCTTTTGTAACTCCAAAATCACATGTTTCGGCCATCTCGTACAGACTACGAATAAACGATTCGGCTGACTCACCACTTTGTTGTGATCTCTGATGAAACATGGCTCTCTCGTGAATGACATTTCTTCTAGGGGCAAAGTGCTCGTCCAACTTTTCGATGACCAGTTTGTAATCCTTTTCTTCGTCTTCGGACAAGCCAAGTTGAGAAATAATGTGCTCACTTTCAGGACCAAGGGAGTAGACTAGCGTGTTTACTTGTATTTCACCTGACTCTTTGAATAGTTTCGAGGCGATTCGGTACCTTTCGAAGCGTTTTTTCCAGTCTGGCCATTGTAATTCTGCTTTCATAAAATCGAGTGATTTTGGCGGTTTTATCTGTGACATCTTTTCGAAACACACGTCCAAAAAGATTCTTCTAGATATGAGGTACCTAGTTTTCAGCAATATCTGTCTCCATTCGTCAGGATGGCTAAGATATTTTGAGATTTGGCTGCCACCATGTAATAAGTCAGAACGATTTAAGATGGCGAGCTCTGTCCTGCTTTAATACCACAGGGATCCCGTGCACACAGGTATCCCATGACACAGAAGAGACAACCTGACTGTCTGAAAGAAAGTATGCAGTTCTAAAGTCAAAATAGATTGTCTAATCCTGTCAAAAAATTAGTAATAAATATGTTTGTGCTATCCCGCAATAGCCATAATAAAGAGCCAAGACATTTTTTCTTGATTCAGTTGGGTGTTTCGTCGAAAGGTAATTGTCGTTTGTTCATGCATAAATGAACCTATCAATGTTAAGCCAGAGGGGATGTCGGGCAAATGGTTTCGTGTAGGAGGCTAGCGATCTAAAGTTGTTTTAGGGTGGGGGATTTTGACTCTATTGACTAAAACCTTAGGCCTGGATATGCAAATAAATTAAATTCAAGAATTGAAAACAATTGAGATTGAGCACAATTAAGTTTACTACGATAGAGATTGTGAAAATTTGCTTGTTTTGAATCATTATCTCATCGGGAATAACAGATGTGAGTCTGAACTCAGCTTAAAACTTGTTTACTGCATTAGTTATCAAATTCCTAGTGAATGAGGCCGAAATAAGCATAAGTAAGCTTATTTAAGTTTAAGATTATTGTAATATCCCAGGAGGGATCAAAAATGAAAGATTTCAAAATGGATATGAGCTTGTTTAATGATTAAGGTAATTTACCAAATCTTTTGTATTGCAGTGTATTAAGTTATCTTCGTTGCTCTCGGATACACCACCTTTATTGCAGGTCGGCATCTCATAAACCAGGCAAACGAATTAATAATAATAATAATATTATAATAATAATGGTTTAATCAATCATCGCCAACTATTCTACAGGTATATCACTTTTGGAATTCCCATGAGGTCTGTTTTCGCCTCGTGAGGCTCGCCATTAAATCGGTATTGAACTAAGGCGACTGGAAAAAAGTTCGCCGTCAGCTTGCTTTAGGCCCAGGGCAAACGTCGGACTAACGTCGCACCGAACCTATTTAACATATGTTCGGTGGAAGGTCGGCTAATGGCCTACGTGGCGGTAAACGTCGAACCAATGTTGATCTTAACTCACTCACCTATTGTTATTATAATTTTAATTGGACATGAAAATGCACGGCGGAACGAACGGACATTTGTTTGTGTTTTCCGGATTAATGCTTATCCTTGTAATGGCGAAATATAGCGCTCGGTTACAATTAAAACCTGTTTTTCATTCTTTTTCTCCCTCTCTCGCAGCATTCACAATACGCAACACTTTTGCCCGCCGTCCAGCCCTAACCCGAAACCGCTGCAATGGTCACCTTTGAATTTTGGGGTAGCCAAAAAACATCCAATTAAACTTAAACTAATTGGAATTGTCTGTGTAGAATACAGCTGGGTCATAGAGACAGGTTATCATACAAACTAAATAGCCATGGTTAGCTACTGTGGAATTGTCCATCCAAACAAGCAAACATCTATTTCTTTCCATTTCCTTCAATTTGCTTCTCATTTCATTCATACTCAAATCTTCCTCATCATTCAATTCATGAAGTTCTTTAAGTCGTCTCCTAAGCTGATCTTCTGTGAAGGCTTCATACTGCTGGTCTGTTAATTTTCTTAAATATGGTTCTTGTTTTTGAAGCATTTTCTTTCTTATCTCTGTCAATGGTATCTTTCTTCCTTCTGTTGTGAATTCTTTTTTCTCGGTTTTGAGGTCTTTGTTGAGAACTAGTTTTTCATACTGAAAGAGAAGAATTGTATTAATTTGTTTCATAAATTTTTTTTTTTTTTTTGAATTTTAGTAATTTTAAATCCTGTAAATTTGGACATATAAATTAATGACTATCTTAAACTTTGCTCAGTACAGTAAACATAATGATTGCCAATGAACTTAAGGTAATCATTAGATCCACCTGTCAAGTAGAGCACAGTCAATGTCACTATCAGAGTATGAATAATATTTACATTGTATCTTTAGATTGCATGATTGAGTAGGCTATAGTAATAACTTGTAATGCAGTAATGTAATGTCACTTAAGTGTTAAGAGGCTGTGCACGTAAAAACCGACCGGTGGGGTCGGACTCAAAAAATCGATTTCCCTGATTTTTTGCTCATTTGTAGGGTTTTACCATAGAATAACCAGAATGTATTTTTTATGTTTTCATTGTTTTTATTTCCCAAGAAAATGAGCTCCAAAGTTCGACCCAGCTTGGAGGCTCAAATTAGCATCAATACAAGGGCTTCAAAACTCGTTGCGGAGCAAGGTTTTCTTCTTACATTATGAACAAATAAGCCAAGAAAACTTTATATCAATCATATGAGAACGATTTTGTGCAAAAATATTGACCTTTTTCTCGATAACGAATTTCTGGCAAATTTTTGAACACAGTTTACTCGGCTCAACCTGGTTTTACCACTGGTCTTTAAATCGGAATATTTTAAAAGTGGCAAAGTTTCAAACCTAAAATTATACCAATTCTGATAGATCTAGCCCTATATTTCAACTTTATTGGAAAAAATTTGTCGGACAATGCAAAACGACTTTGCGAGGTTTCATTAAAGTTACTATATTTTGATCGTTTATTTAGCTGCCGAATCACTTCCGGTCTGTGAGTAAAATACAACAATTTACATATTTTGATCTCAAAAACAAGACAAAGTCACAAATAAATAAATTGTTTTGAGTGAATAAATAAAAAAGATAACTTAGGAAGAGAAATTGCCAAAGAATTACGCATTAGGCCTTCAATGACAGAAATTATAAACACTCACTGGCGAGACCACTGCCGTGATCCATTCTCCGTTGTATAAAAATCTCTCTCGACTACCACATCGCGAAGCAATTCCATAATAAAAAAAGGATAAATTTTGCCAGGAAAACATACGAAGTACTGAAATAGTAGCAGTAGCAAGTTAAAGTTAAAGCATGAATTCGTCTTTAAAGTTAAAGCATGAACTCGTCTTTAAAAATCATTTAGAGCAATGTCTAATGGTCTCTCTGTGCAAGGCCAGCAAACAAGTCTGTCTGAAATAACTGTGCTTCTAATTATCTTGGCACCGCGCGTGCCAACCGGCATTTTCTTTGACGTTTTTACCCTCGAAGTTTACAGCAGTCCATACTAGCTTTTGATTTTCATATTGTTCTACTTAATCCACTTTATGCAGCAGTAACGATAAATAAAATTATTGATCAAGTCAAACAAAGAACTGAAATTTTATGAATAATACATTTTTATCTTGAGTAGGATTTTAGATTGAATAATTTTTTTCCTCCAGTCTTCTATTTCTTTTTCTTTTTTGTTAGTTAGGGGTCGGGAAATCCCAGCATACTAAATTTCCAGATTGGGTGCTGTTGAAATGCAATTTTAAGTAAATCGACAAGTGAGAGATCAAAAGGTTTGAGGTTCGCATTCAATGGCAATAGGACATATTTCATATGACTGTTACTGAAAGGTTCAGTGCTGTGTCTTGCCCTTACCGCTTACATGTCTTAGCGCTTTAGTGGCCGTGTCCGCCTTTTTTTTTTTTTTTTACATGTGTGCCGTATTTGATTGGATAAAGCCAAGACTTGCAGCGAACGTGATTCTTGATTTTTCATTTTTGGGAACGCTGTCTTCACTGCGTTCGTTTCGTGAGCTTTTCACAGCCATACGAAAACGCTCTATTACGACTAGGGCAACTCACTTGACTCAAGGGCGGATCCAGGGGGAGGGTCGGGGGGGTCGCGACCCCCCTGTCATTCCTGAGGTCAAATGGGCTTCCTGTGGTAAAAATGCGACTGGGATTCCCTTGCCCACAAAATTTACCCCTGAGACCCCCCCTTCAAAAAACCCTGGATCCGCCCTTGTGACTGTTTTAGTACTGAACAACTATTAGAATAGACCTTTTTCATACCGCGCGGGGACTCGGCACTGGAGGTATGGAGACACCGCCCTGCTAGATGCTTGCAGGCGTTTTACAATGGCGGCTTTGGATGAGGTTTTCGATCTTTGACAGATGAGACATTCGTAAAAAAGAAAAAAAAAAAACGGCAGTCAGTTGCAACAAGAGCACTCCTTGACCATTCCCGCCACTTTTTCTAACAGAACTTTCTTGAGATCTCTTGACTTGAATGGAATGTCAAAGTGTCGGCAGATGTATCGCAGCATACTAACATTAAAGGAAGAAAGGAGGTCGTCTTCGTAATATTTACAGAGATTGTAAACGTCGTAAACGATAGGATGTCTAACGCCTAATTCCTCCAGCACTTCCTCAATGACTTCATAGCGTTCCTGATCGTTAATTTCCTCTTCTTCATCTTCTACAGAGGTAGGTGTTGCATCCACTCTTGTACCTTTTCGCCTCGATGAAGCTAAACGAGAAAAGAAGCCTTTGATCTGCGTCTTTGTCAGCCATTCAACTCTCTTGAACATTCTTTGGTTGTCAACGGTTTTTGCATTCCGCATATCCTTTGCTACTTGGTCTGCGTCGCATTTCTGACCTGTTTTCTCGCCAAGGTCGAACTTGCTTGTCAAGTAGCAATCTCTTACCTTTTGAGAAAATTGTGTTCCTCCACCTCGTACTTTATGTAGGGCCCATCCTTGCGCAACACTACTTGCTGTTCCCTGAACTTGAGTGCAAGTTTCTAATGTACTGCTCGTTTGAAGCCTCGTCTTATTTCTTTCAATCTGCATGGTAGTGAATCTACTCGCCCACCTCTTTCTAATCGTATCATAGACACTTACTGTCTCTTTCCTTTCTTTCTCAGCATGATCACCAACATCAATGTGGAGTTCCAGATCAGCAAAGGTAGCAAATAGTTTTTCACATCCAGGCTGTGGACAAAGAAGGTTTAGAGATGTCTCTTTGGATTCTGATAGGTCTTCGGCTTTCAACTTTAGAGCTCTTGATTGACTGATGTTAAAAAATGGCTGCTCAACTTGACGTTGCTTCTTGAGATAATTGCGTCAACGATTTATAAGAGACTATAGCTTTCCTGATCCTATCCCATGGCATTTCCAAATACGCACACCATCTTTCTCAAAGGCGAAATTGTGATATTTACTGAAGCAATCCAACTTATTCACCTTGAGTGTCTTGTTTGATTCTTGAACGGAGCAAACGGCAGCTGAGACTCCTTTAACTGGTCGTTTGAGCAAAGCAGTCCTGATGTCACTCGCATTGCTTATATCATGACCCTCGTTGCAGAAGGTTCCAACAGCCGTCTTCATAGGGCATAATATGCGATCGCACATGTCCTTGCCATCTTGTGGTTCGGAGTGATCAAACCGCTTCATAGTTACTCCAGTCCTCTCACTGATACCATGCAAAGCTGCAACTAAGAAATTGTTGTGGTAACAACCAGCTTCGTCTGACCTTAAGAAAACGTGAGATATTGAAGGCTGGATGTTAGACTTGAGCCAGCCAAGAAGATCTTCAATGATGGAGAGGACAGCATACCAGTCTTGGGTGCACTTGTAGAAGAGGTGAGCGTACGTTTGGACTTCAACATCTTCACTACTTTCTTCAGGTTTCAAGACGATGATACTAATGTGCCAACTTAGTCCACGTTTTCCATACCAGTCTGATTGTTTCTCTCGACATTTCATCTGCTGGAATTTCATTGCCCACTAGTCGAAAATTATCAAAGCCTCGTTGGGTTTCAGGTTTTGAAGAACCCTTTGCTTTGCACTTTCTTGATTTATTGATCTAAGTATGTGGGACTTCCAGTTGTAGATGCTCTCTTTACTCTTTTTCCAGTCATGTAGTAGGTCTTCTTGCTGATCGTCACTGTAAAATGAAATGGAAGGATTTTTGATTTGATTTTCGACATCTTTCAGAACTGAGTTCAGTGAGTCGCACTTGTCACACTGAACGTTGTGAGTCTGCTTGCATGTAGCACTAAATGCTTTATCCTTTTCGTCGCTTAGAGCGTAGTCACGACAGTGATCAGGACAACATGAATGACTATCCTGGCAGTGTACTCGATAATAATCAGTTTTTAGATAGCGTTTGCACTCATTCAGAAGCTTCTTCGTGTCACAGCACCAGGTTTTTGAAGCCCCTAAAGATTCCAGATCATCTACTATTTTCTCGAGCGAATCAAATCCAACAGCTCCCTCTGCCGCCGTGTTATCAGTCGAGACCTTGCAAAGATTTTCTCTGGTATCTTCCCATGTGGTTTTTGTGCGAGACTGCAGTGGTGAAAAATCTAGACATATTTTAGATGCTAGTGATGCCATACCTTGGTTGTACAAATCAAGTACCTCTTGGTCTACGACGCTCTGGTTGATATTTCCTTCTGACTCCAAGATGTCGTCATCAGCCATGCTGCTAGGTGTCCAACAAGGATCACGTCTTTTCATGGGTGTTGGCGTACCAGTAAAACTTTCTCTATACTGTGAACCTGGGCGATTCCTAACAAATTGATCAGTAAATACGTAAGGAGTAATCTTCAAACCAAACAAACATAAATAAATAAAAAACAAACACTCAAAAAGAAAACAAACGAACAAACGAAAACTTACCGTAGCACATAGGTATTTGCTTTCTCCGGGGTGAACATTTCTTTCTTATCCTCTGAAGAAGCAGGGAAGGGTTGATTTTTGACTTCTCTCTTGTGTTTTTTGCGACAGCTAGAGCATATTGCTGTTAAAACGCAAATTTTTCTATAAGAACTCAGGGGCCGCACAGAGGGAGGGGTTTGCCCCCCTCCCACCCACCTTTTACCTTTTTCCATACTATTCTCTTATATTTTCCAATATTAGCCCCCCCCCCCCCCCCCCCCACTTTTTCCCATGCTAGTCTCTTACATAGCCCCCCCCCCCCCCCCCCCCCCCGGACAACTGCATGAGTGTCACAATTTCTGCAGACTACCCGCTTTTTTCATACTTTTCGTGGGCGGATTCAGGGATATTTCCGATGCCGCTAGCCAAAAGTGAATAAATTCCTATTTTACACCCTTATGAATGAATGATAGAGTGATCCTGTCAAAATTTTGAACAATTCAATAGATTTCAATCTTAAGTAGATACTTATTGAGATAAGGTCGTCCCCCTCCCCAATCACTCCTGGCCTCACGCTCACACTCACCCCCTCCACCCCCCTCCCAAAACCTCACACCCCTCAGTAGACTGTTACCTAGTCGTTTCCCATAATAAATTCAATTTATTCGAGATGACTTCGACTAATGAAATAGCAAGTAAATCATGTAATTCAACAAACTAGCATTCAATAGTTTGACAACTGCATTTCATTCAAATGATATAATTACGTGATCCTAGTGGAACTGTCATTCCAAACAGGTTGGTAATTTCTCTCGAGATGTCCTGGCCAATGACATCGCGTCCTTTGACTATAGATGACAAACCACTGTGAGCTGGATACTGGCATGATCTAGGTGGTCTCCAAAACTTTCCCAGTCCATATCTGTGACGAGGACAAACACGGAAGGTCTTTGTTGCATCAGAAGATATGTTTTCTAAACCGGCCCTCTGGAAAATCAATTCATATTCTATCAAGTCAGAGCGCGATAGGTGACAGCTCTGAAGATTACCTTTTACATCATCACGACATGTGTTTAAGAATAGTACTTCCGTATGACCACGGGATGGTCCACAGTCTCTAAGAAAAGTATTGTTTTTGAAGGAACATGTAGTCGCCATTGCAAACTTCGAAAACCTTAACTCAGCCTTCGGTCAGCAGTTTTCGAACTGACTTGCTACAGCTTCGCGGCACGCGCGGTGCCAAGATAATTAGAAGCACAGTTATTTCAGACAGACTTGTTTGCTGGCCTTGCACAGAGAGACCATTAGACATTGCTCTAAATGATTTTTAAAGACGAGTTCATGCTTTAACTTTAAAGACGAATTCATGCTTTAACTTTAACTTGCTACTGCTACTATTTCAGTACTTCGTATGTTTTCCTGGCAAAATTTATCCTTTTTTTATTATGGAATTGCTTCGCGATGTGGTAGTCGAGAGAGATTTTTATACAACGGAGAATGGATCACGGCAGTGGTCTCGCCAGTGAGTGTTTATAATTTCTGTCATTGAAGGCCTAATGCGTAATTCTTTGGCAATTTCTCTTCCTAAGTTATCTTTTTTATTTATTCACTCAAAACAATTTATTTATTTGTGACTTTGTCTTGTTTTTGAGATCAAAATATGTAAATTGTTGTATTTTACTCACAGACCGGAAGTGATTCGGCAGCTAAATAAACGATCAAAATATAGTAACTTTAATGAAACCTCGCAAAGTCGTTTTGCATTGTCCGACAAATTTTTTCCAATAAAGTTGAAATATAGGGCTAGATCTATCAGAATTGGTATAATTTTAGGTTTGAAACTTTGCCACTTTTAAAATATTCCGATTTAAAGACCAGTGGTAAAACCAGGTTGAGCCGAGTAAACTGTGTTCAAAAATTTGCCAGAAATTCGTTATCGAGAAAAAGGTCAATATTTTTGCACAAAATCGTTCTCATATGATTGATATAAAGTTTTCTTGGCTTATTTGTTCATAATGTAAGAAGAAAACCTTGCTCCGCAACGAGTTTTGAAGCCCTTGTATTGATGCTAATTTGAGCCTCCAAGCTGGGTCGAACTTTGGAGCTCATTTTCTTGGGAAATAAAAACAATGAAAACATAAAAAATACATTCTGGTTATTCTATGGTAAAACCCTACAAATGAGCAAAAAATCAGGGAAATCGATTTTTTGAGTCCGACCCCACCGGTCGGTTTTTACGTGCACAGCCTCTTAAATAGAACTTATACCTTGCATGGGACTATCAATTCACCAACAGTGTATTCTCCAGACTCTATTTTATCCCTTAGCTTCTCTTTTAATTTTTTTCTTGTAATCTCTGTGGGAACACTTATTTCACCACCTTTGCCTTTTCTCTTTCTCCTCCTAATAACTTGATTCTTGTCATCTTTGTTTACACACATCTTCAAACTAGAGAGGTCCACACCTTCTGAAGTTAAATATTCTTTCACGATTTGGCCTCCATTTAAGGCTATCTTGCCAGAACTGTCACAAACATTGAATCTTCTTGCTAATTCACTGTAATTAATTTTATGGCCATCTGGTAGGTCTTCAATCTCACTCTTTAAATTTTCTTTGTCCCAGACCATTGTGTCAAATTTCCCAGTGTGATCCTTTTTTTTCTTTGAAGGATTTTGATTTTCATCATTTTCTGCTTTTCTTTTCTTTGCAGTTTTCTTCAACTCAAAAGATGATGCCATTCGATGACGCTGCCATGCATTCAATGACTGCCCGCCACCGTAGCACCTTATAATGAAAGGGTCATAAGAACATTAATTTATCTAGAAGATTGTTGTAAGTTTTTATATCAGATATTTTGACCCATCTTATGATAATTACATGTACATTACACTTTATGTACAAAAATTATATTGGCATGTAGCTAATACAAGTATATTAGATATATATTATTTATCATGTCAAAAAATTTAAGGCCACACGATTGCATGATCTGTGTGTCATCTAGTACCTGGCATTAAATGATTATGTAATATTTTATGCACATAATACGTTATATGCCTCAAAAAAGCAGTATTCTCCATTTGTTCTTCTACATTTTCCTTAGCAGTGCGATAGTGATTCCTTCTGTCTTCCCTTTTTTCATTTGCTGTTTTGTATTGTAAATCCAACTCTGGAATCTTTGACAGACTTTTAGCAAAATCAGCTTTATATGTTTTTTCAAACAGTGGAGCCACTTTATCATAGATTGCTTTCGCAGCATTTGTTATGTTTTTGTGTGTGGGCTTTGGAGGGGATGGCTCTTGTGCTCTGATCCTGTTGACCTCTCCAACAGCTGCTAGAACTGTATTACTTTGCTTTGCTTTTCCTTTCAAAAAAGATGACTTTACACTAAAGAAAGCTTGAATGTGTGGATATCGAATCGCACAGCCTATACAATCAATAAATGAATGTTCTCTTTTTCGATTAGTTGACATTGTTAACCAGTTCTTGTGAGAGAATGTCTCCAGGTACTTTTGCTTTTCATCAGCTTTTCTAAAGTTCCACTTATTGATGGCATTTCTCAAACCAGGTAACCTTTTGTGAAACTGCAAAGCTTCAATGGAGAATTTCTCTGAACAATCGTCGAATCTATTCTGAAAACCCTCGTAGATCTCCTGCTTGATTCGAGCCTGGTACTTGGTGCTGCTTTCGTCTTTTCCTCTTGTAATCGATTTCGGTATCTCTCTTGCTAATTCTAACGCGGCAATTCTAGCAAAACCACATGTATTTGGGGATAAAAATGTCACAGCCATTTGTAGATCAACTTCTCATTATGAAGCGAATACCTTTCAAATGTAATTTTTAACAAACAAACGATGTGTTTTAGCACAAAACGACAAAAATATCTTACTGATTCCAAAACTACAATGTATTCAAAAATCCCGCTCAAACTTCACTGATGACCTGCGCAGTCAGAGATCTGTTTGATCACGTGATACCTTATTAATTTACTAAATAAAAAACAGTTGAGGCAGATAGGAATACAACTTCTTTTATTTGTTTCTCTTCATCCTTATATCGTAAAGATGGGTGTACACATCTTTGCATTTAATGCTAAAAAATTACTCTATACTTACTACAAATGGGCACTGTCAGAAATGCAAGACAATAAAAAGTACGTGTGAGTGTAAATAATAGATAATTTTCCTTCAGAAAGTTCATAAATTGACAGAAAGAAGGAAATATTCTTTCAATTCAACTTGTCCGCCATTTTGAATACCCTGTTGTATCCATAGAAACCATACACTCATATGAAAACCGCTGGATGTTTGTACCCGAGCCTGTCTTCGATTTCTTTGCAAAACTGAAAAAACTTTATCGCTCTTGAGTAAAGGCTTAAAGTTCTTCTTGGTTTTTCTTTTGTGGCTATTTTTGCTCTACTATTCATTGCTAATTAGAATCTAACTGGAAAATTGTAATATCCCTGCTAAAACTTTTGAAAAAAGTAATTGCAACTTGACTACTCATTAAAATGTTCAAAAATGATTCTTTCAAAAAAATATTATATGTTTAATATTTTAAAAAAATCATTTTTCCAGTTAGGTTTTTAAACATATAGCCTTTAGTGATAGAATAAATGTCAAAACACAACAACGTTTAGCTGTAAAGAATCTACTCAAGTCAAAAGAAAATTAATTGTTAATTATCGCACCAAATATGGTAATATTTCCTCACGTGATCACTTGGTTCAATGATTACACTTTCAAACTGTAGCCAGTACTGAAACCTATCATCTTGGCAAACATCATCAGCATACACCCATTCGATTTTTTTAAATCTATTTTTCTTTATTTTTTTGCTATTTTATTCAATTAGCCATTCCTTAGACATGCTGAGCAAGTGCAAGGATGCCCCAAGAAAAGTTGTGTGTCGGCATTTTAAGACGTGCTAGTTGTTCCTGGTTGAGGTTTTAAATTTATATAATTCAAATATTTTATAATTCAAATATTTATATATTTTTTTAAGTTTTCTTTATCTTTCAAATTTCAAATTACCTTGACTTATAAAAAAAGGCATCAACCTTCAAGAGTGTTCCCAGTAGCCTGCTTTTCTTTTTGTATATACCCTAGTGGCTCTTTCGTTGTGGCTCAACTGTTCTTGTCTGTATAAGACTAGAAGGGCATCCTTTGATGCATCCCATTTATTTGATCGTTGATGGTGTATTTTTCTGCAGTCGTCATTTTTTTTCTCAACACCTGCAAACATGAAAATAAAAAACAAAATTGCTATCATTTTTACAGAGTGTATTATATTCAGAATAATTTTGAAGGAATACAGTCATGCTTTTTTGTGGTTAGTCCGTCGATAGACGGCTAACCACTATGCTATCGCGTAGCGTGAACCACTTCCCCTCCCCTGGTAGGGCGAACCATTTTTCGCATTTTATGCAGTAAGTTTTTAATTTACTGAATCTATCAGTTCATTTAACTGTTAGAGATTTCATTATACATCCCTAAACAGTGGAATAACATGGTCGATCTTGACAGCGAGTTGCAAAAACAAAACGGCTGACCAATTTTTGACGTGCTGCTGTGGGCCACTAGACCTTCCCCCCTGGGGTTGTTGTAATCGTGCCACAAATCATGCTTCCTGTCAACTATCCAGGCCTGATGTTCGGTCATGTTTAATGCGATAAACTTCGATTAAATGGTGTATGCCATTTTCACTCGTGGATTACATCATCATATAAACCATAATAATTTCTTTTCCTCGTGGCTTGAGTTTCTCCCGTCTTAATCAAGTCCGGGCCCAAGCAAGAGCGCACGAGAGTGCTATCTCGACAAGATTGTCTCATACGAAACAAACTCATTACTCATATATTGAAAACTATAAATAAATATATATACACCTACTTGCAAAAACGTTGCCATACGATATTAGAACATTAGTAATTTAGCGACAAAGGAATAAATTAAAAGACAAAAGAAAAAGTTTAGCTTCAGTGATCTTCTTTTGTTTTTTAATATAATTCCTATCCCACTAAATCACTGATGTTATATTCTCGTATGTCAACGTTCTTGCAAGTAGGTGTATATATATTGAAAACGACATTGAAAACTATATTGATCCTCCTAATTGGAGGATAAATGAGGCCGTAATTTACGGGATATATTAAGCCCTTCGGGGGGAAAAAACGCATTGTCGGTTGTAAATTAAATCAGACCCATTGTGGAATGTATCTTGAATCTCTTCTGATGAATTTTAAGATAATTCAGCCTTTTGCTCATGGGATTTTCAAATTCATTCTTAGAACAATCGAAAAACCATATCTTTACAATAGTCTAATATTAGTTTATTGTGATCGATAACGACCAACAAGGCAACATTGTCTTAAAATCATTTCTATTTCTTTGCAATCATGTGATAGATAGGTTTTTGCTATATATACAGCAGATTTGAAACTGAACAACAAAGGTCCCGAAGTGGTCCTCCAAAATAGTGTTCATTTTCATAATTCTGCACCTCTTCAAAGACGTTAGTATCAACAGGCAGACAGTCCATGTACTCTTCACAACGCTCACTTCTCCATTCCTCCACAAGTAAGATCTGAGACCACTTGCCAATTCTTTGTTTGTCATATTATTATGTAGTCCCAAGCTATTCATGTGTAATGATATGTCGCAGTCGGTATTAGTAGATGACAGCATATTTGAACAGTTGAAAACCAACTGCAGAAAAAACAAACAATTGTCATCTCGTAGTACTGGTATTAGGGAAAGTCCAAATCCTCTCAAATGACCTTCGAGATGACGTTCCTGGTTATTTAGTTCGGAATTCTTTAATCCCTGCATTTTCTTTGTAGGGAGATTACCAATTCCAACTGACGTGGGAAGATTACTCTTAGTAATAAACTTAGTAAAACCAAGATTTTTTAGGCCTTCATACATTTCAAAAAGGTTCAATGCATCCGAAGCAACCTCCAAAAAAGAATTTTTGGATGCTGAACTGTCATAATGATATGCATGGTCATTGTCAAAATCGCTTGTGCTTGAATCAATAAAATCAGATATTATGTTCCTCAAAAATGACAATCTTTGAGGAACACGTTCATGTAAGGATTTACATGCTAATCGTTGATTAGTAAAGGAGGTCCTGTGACTGAGGAAGAGCTATCATTCGATTCTCTGGCAACGCTGAAATTTTGTTTGGTTACATAATGCATTTCCTCTCTACCTGTTTCAAGGTAGGAATGGAATGGTTCCATTGAGCATCTATTGTTAACTTTATAAAAAAGTCTACTACATCTTCGTTTAGCAGCTTTTTTCCTTGCCACTTTACGCCCGACCATTTTGAAAGAAAACCTGCAAGGTTACTTAAAAAAACATGACTTTCCGCAGTAGCCTGGGTTCTCTTTTCTCCTAAATCCGATGGCTTACGGAGAATAAGCCCGTATTCCTTCAATATACTGTTACCATTTCGTACTTGTCTATCTTCTTGCGAAGCCATGGATGAGCACACTCCAGGTGATTTGACGGAAATCGATTAGCCAATCAGATCGCGAATCGCGTTTGCTGAAAAAGAATCAATCCCAATAGACCTTTGCGCGTAAACAAGATATGTGTGGATCGGTAATAATCAAGAACATAACACATATAAGAATAGCACGTAAATACAACACATTTTTAAATCAAAAATTTTTTATTGTTATTACAAATATTAATATACGTACATACAACTTACTACTAATTAGCAATTTGAGCATATTATCAAGTTTTCAATCATTTTCGAAAAAAAAAACTTTGTAAGGTTAACTTTGTTGGCTATACGAATTACAAAGTCGGATAAGCACTTGCTTGAAGTAAGCTTTTCTTGTGAAATTTTACTTGTACACAACGTGAAACATTACTATAGACTTCAAACGTGCAGCTATGACTCCTTCACCAATATTTCGCACTACATTTTAAGAGAATGCATATTCAAATCAAAACAAAGTGGCGTCCATCACGGCAATGTTTCGTGCAAGACTCTAGGCGCGCGGTCATGTTAGGGAGATCACCTGGCTGTGACTACTTGAGCAAAGTGATGATTTATTCATGTTGGTTCTCGGCTTTATAGTGGTCCTGGGTAAGACCGCTGTAAAAAGTTTATTATCTACTGTGAGCCGGTATTCAAACGTATTAATTGGCGAGCTGCTAGACGCGGAGTACACACACATTGAAATACTTGTATATATTAACTTGCGCTCCTTTTCTTCGTTGTCGTTTTTGTAGAAGTTACTATCGGCGTGTGTGGGTCAGGCAACGTTATTCTATCGTGTTGTCAGTTATCATAGGCCTGAGCAAGAGTATTTTCGTCTATGATATCGAACTTGCGTTTCCATTTTTCTTCGTGAAGTAACCCATTTTAAAATTAAAATCTTCTGCAGGATGTTTAATTGCTGGGTATCTTGAAAGTAAAAATGAGTTCAATTCCTCGGGAAACTGAAACCGAGGAAATGCTTCAACGACATAGTGAGAAAATTTTGACTGGATTTTTTCGTCGACTACGCGGAAGTTTTCCGAGTACGCCATGTTCGAACTGTTGCAGGAGAATTAAATGATAAAAAATCATTGTTGAGTTAACGAAGGTCAAATGTTTCACTTTTAGCGAGTCACTTCGAATGTTAATTGAAGGTTGTCGCTGCAATACAAATAGCGTCTCATAAATGAGGCAGTTGAACTTGTTTTCACCACCTTTTAAGATCTTAAATTGTTCTTGCGTGACATAAGTTGACGTGTTGGTGATGTCGTGTTCTTCTCTAAGGTGTTTGTGAATTGAGCTTGACAGGAGTTTGTGCTCATCAATTCGCTGGTGGAGACGCATGCAGGTATAATCAATATAGCTTGATGAACACAAACCACCTTGAAACTCATATACTACGTGTGATCGATGTTCTTTCGATCATGGTTTTAATCAAACGCCCCTTAAACATATCTAGTTATATCTAGTTATATCTAGTTATATCTAGTCTAGAGAGTGTGTATAGATATGAAGTTATAAGTTACATAAGAGTGGCCGAGTTAATGACTATTGTAACAACATTACATCTCTCCTCTTCTCGGTGAGATAATCAGTACTCGATGCAAGTCATCATAATTTTCAAAATGTTCAAATATACTTTGATCAGCTTTCAACATCTCATCTCTCTCTAACAGGGTATTATCATCAATGTTCAAGTTATTCTAAGGTAATCAGTAATGATGAAAAGGTAAATGATCAGTTCAGTAATAATCAGTTCAGTTCAACTAAGATGAATGCAATCAAGGTTTAACGTAGTCCTCCAAGTATTGTGGAGGTCTTTCGCAAGGTCCTCATGGGTATTTTCTTTCAGGTGGTCCTTCAGGCTTCTTCTCATTACCTTCCTGGGTTGTTACTTTTCCATCAGGTGTTGTACCCAGTTCCTTGAAGAATGAAGAATTTCTAGTGACTTGCTTGCCATCGCGTTGTGCTGTTATCATGTAGCCTTTCTTCTGAGTCACAACGTATGGTTCTGGATCATACGGTGTTTGCTACTTGCACTTTGTCGGATCAAGCTTTGTGATTACGACGTCTCCTTCAGCAACACTGCTTGGCTTTACGTAAGCTTTGTCATCTGCATTACTCTTCATCTTTTCCTTAGCCTGTCGAGATGTGAGGCGTCGCATGATAGTTGCGTAGTAGATCACACAGTACATCTTTTCATGGTTTGTGTTCGATCTTTCCTACTTCGATGGCCTTCTTTATCGTTCGCGTGAACATTTCGACTTCTCCGTTTGCACGGGGCCATAAGGAAGTTATCTTTCGATGCTTGAACCTGAGAGTTGGCGCAAATTCTTCAAACTCTTTTCCGTTGAATGGCGGGCCATTATCCGAACGTACTACTCCAGGTACTCCGAATTCTGCAAAGATCTTGTTGAGGCGCGGAATAACAACTTTAAACGATGCCGTTTTGATAACATCTACCCCCGGATATCGAGAATAATCATCCGTGAATACTAACAGGTACCCTCCAGTGGATAGTTCCTTGAAGTCTGCGCTCAGCTCTTGCCATGGTGCGTTGGGTAGTGGCAACATCTTTAGCGGCTCTCGCTTGGTGTCAGGTGTTGAAGTTGGGCAGGCTAGGCAGGACTTTACTGTTTCTTCTACTAAAGGGTCGATACCTGCAAACCATACCTTCTCGCGAAGTAGTGATTTGGTCTTTACGATGCCTTGAAGACCTTCATGGGCCAGATTGACTACTTGAAGCTGCATTGCGTCAGGCATAACGATTCTTGTTCCTCTCAGGATGACGTTGTACGACAGACAAGCAGTTAGTTCGTCCTTTATCCGTTTCATGGCTTTAAACGTTGCCGCGTTAATAGCTGGATTCAGACTGGGTTGACACGAGTTTCCCGTTTGCACTGCTTTAATGACCACTTGTAGGGTTGCGTCTTGTGCCGTTGCAGTTGCGATGTCAGCTGGCTTCATTGCCTTCGGTGTGGAAATAGTGACTAAAATATAGCTAAAATATAACAAACTTATATATCTAAAAATCATTGAATAATATATGAGAAAAAACTCTTTTCTTAAAGACATTGATACTTTCTGAATTCCTAATGTCCTTGTTTAATGAATTAAAGTCTTTGACCGCTTGATAATCTAACTTTTGTTTTCCCCAGTTCCTTGTTACTTTTGGGAGTCTTAGATGGTCTTTATTTCTGGTGTTATATTCATGTTGTTTTTTCTATTCATTTGTAAATTCATATGATGATTAACCAGGCCATTTAGACACTTATAAACAAAAATGCATCTTCTTTGAAAACGTCGTTTAACTAAGGGAATCCACTTTAAAGCAGTAAGAGCTTCAGTGGCTGATGAATGCAACTACTTATCTAATATGATTTTTGCAGCCTTGTTTTGCAATATTTGTAAACTTGACATTAGACTTGTATTATTTTTAGGTCCCCAAATAGTATCGGCATAATCAAAAAGTGGGAGAACAAGGCTATTATAAAATAAGAGTAATAATGAAAAGGTAAATTATACACCGTGAAAAGATGAAAAAACCTACTGACGTTTCGGACGCTAGTCCTTCGTCGGAGTAAAAGAGAAAGAGGTGGTAGAAAGAAGTGTATATATGATAGAATCCCATGACACTATTCAATCTCGCGCGCTGATTGGCTACCGAGAATGGGTATTTAGCGTGGAATACCATGGTTTGAAAAGCTGAATACCACGATATATAGGGATCCCACGAGTTGTTGTCGTTGTTCTCGCATTCACCTCAAAATACAAAGATTTTAGCCTGTCACACTATCTTTGTTTTGTTTAGTTTGAAAGTTGCAAAAATAGAGTTCCCAAATTTTAGTATTCAGCTAGACGCTGAGATACAAAAGTTGAGAAAATCATTAACGCTTGCAACAACAAGAAAAAAGAGAAAAGTTGCCAATATGTAGGCAGCATCAATTTCATCCTGGAAAGAAAAGACAATAAGCGAAAAAAGTGTCACGGATACCGAGAAAAGTACCGAAAAGTCTGTCTGCCCCAAGTCAACCGATGAAAATTCTACTATTGTCGAGTACACAGATGATGTTGTTTGGTGGGATCGTTATTGCGAATATCATAAAGATGATTGCAAATGCGATATTATATCTTCATAAAATAAGAGTTGTGATTTAAATTGTAGTGAATGTTTTATCCATCTAAGTAGACTAAGTCTTTGATTGACTTTATTTGCTACATATTGCACATGGTCCGACCATGTAAATCAGATGAGAGAAAAACTCCCAAATATTTAAAGCTACTTACGGAATCAATGTTATGATTTAAAATCGAAATAGAAAGAGTAGTATTTTTGGCAAGCTTACGATTACTACCTATCAACATACATTTGGTTTTCTCTAAATTCAATGTCAGCTTATTACTATTAAGCTATTTCTGGTATACGATGTTGACTTGGTAGGGTTGCAGTCTGAGAGTCTTTCTTTCGATGCGCACTGTTGGTTTAGACTTCGGGTCGTTGAAGATGGTAACTAATGCCTTGTGGTCAGTTATCACTGTTACAGGTTTTCCGTAGATGTACAGATGGAAGTACTGACATCCCCAGACGACTGCAAGTGCTTCTCGTTCAGTTTGGCTGTATCGGCTCTCTACATCCGTCAGAGCGCAGCTTGCGTAAGCGACCACTTTCTCCTTACCAGTTGCAGGATCAGCTTGTGCGAGGATCGCTCCAAGACCAACTGGACTTGCGTCAACATAAATAGATGTCTCCCGTTCAGGATCAAAATATTCGGTAACGGGTGTGTTACTCAGGGCTTCCTTAAGTTTTGGAAGGGCGTGGTCGTGCTTGGCGGTCCATTCCGGGGCGCTTCCTTCTGCGTCAGCTCACGAAGTGGTTGCGTTATCGTTGCGTACCCTCTTATAAATCTGGAACAGTAGTTCGTCATACCGAGTAGGCTCCGTACTTCAGTCGCGTAAGTCGGTGTTGGATGTTGAGGATGGCTTCTACTTACTTTGGGTCTGGGGATATGCCGTGCTTCGAGAATGTGTAGCCGAAGAATTCTAGGTCCTTTGAGTAGACACACTTCTCTCTGTACAGGGTCATACCTTTGTCTCTGAGGTGTCGAAAGGTCTTTCGCAGACTCTCTTCATGGTCCTCGGTTGTCTTCCCATATAGTCCATCAGCTGATCCGAGTCTAATACTCACTCAAGGGGAACAAACGAAACTCATTTCATATGAATCTATGTCTATTCCGAATTACAGAAATTATAAAAAACGCTACTAAAACGCTATTTAATTCTGAGAGGAATAACTTCTGTGTTCAAAGTTTATAAAGCGGTAACATTGATTGCAATATAGAGTACAGAACATCATTATTACGTCATTGATGACGTCATGTTAGTGAAAATTTAGCTTACTCTAAATACTCGTTCAATTTTTAAATTTTTCAATTTGGGATCGGGAAGGATTACCACGAGGTAAGGAAAGAATTTGTAACGAGTATTTAGTATTTAAAAATACTAAATACTCGTTACAAATTCTTTCCTTACCTCGTGGTAATCCTTCCCGATCCCAAATTGAAAAATTTAAAAATAATAAAACGTGAACAAACTTAGAACAGTGCTACAGTGTAGTATGAGAGTAGTCTAAATTCTAAAATATTAACAGCCTCAAATATTATTTCAAGAAGATGAATACTATCGTGAGAGCTTTATTGGGGCTCTTTATCATGTTTTACTTCACAAAACCCCTTCGAGCTACTCTGCCAGATTACATACCTGTCCACAGAGTTGACTGCAATCGTGACAATTTAATTGTGAGCTGTTTTAACCTTGGATTGAATTACAGCGAAATCATTGGTTTTCTTCTTCTGTACCGTGGAATAAGGATTAGCTTAAGGCAACTGAAGAGGATTTTAAGGGGAAAAGATCTGCGAAGACGGAGATTTGTTTCACCAATTAGCGAGATTATTGATGCAATTGAGGAAGAACTTGCAGGAAGTGGATGTAGCATAGGCTATAGGCTTATGCACCAGAGGCTGCAGCTAGATCGGGGACTCGTTGTCAGTCGCAAAACTGTCCGAAGAATTGTCAAAGGTTTAGATCCAGAGGGCGTAGAGTGCCGATCAAAGAGAAAATTAAGACGAAGAAAGTATTTTACAAGAGGCCCAAATTTTATATGGCATGTGGATGGCTATGTGAGCTCAAGCCATATGGCTTTTGTATCCATGGCTCAATTGACGGCTTTAGTAGGAGAATAATGTGGTTAGAGGTTGGACAATCCAACAACAATCCACGAATAACTGCTCAGTACTTTATTGACTGCATCCGTCAGGTGGGTGGTGTTCCACACATTGTAAGAGGAGACTGTGGTACAGAAAATATCTACATTGCAGCAATACAAAGATACTTATGGAGAAATTGTACTGATAGCTTTGCTAGAACAAAAAGTTTTCTTTATGGTAAATCATTCGCAAACCAGCGAATAGAGTCATGGTGGGCAACACTTCGCAAAACTAGTACTGATTGGTGGATGAAATTCTTCAAAAGTATGAGAGATCAAGGACTGTATAGCTAGAGTGACCCTATCCAAGTAAATTGCCTACAATTTTGTTTTTTAGAAGATCATTCAAGAGGAATTAAACCAAGTTGCAAAAAGTTGGAATTTACACAAAATAAGGCCATCATCAAATGTTGACTCCCCTTTTGGCAGACCAGATGTATTATACTTTCTTCCTGACACAGCAAACAAAAGTGACCTCAAAACAGAGATTGAAGAGGATGATGTGGTAGTGGCTGAAGAAGAATGTGGAGAGGTGCGACCTCCAATGGGGTGCCATCAAGCTTTTGTAGAGTTGGGACAAATGATAATGCAAGAGCATAATTTGCAAATGCCAAGTAACCCACAGGAAGCCAAAGACCTGTATTTAGAACTTTTGTTTCACATCAATGACATTTAAGAAGTAAGTCATACCAGAAATTTATCCAATCCATGTAGCAGCATGTATGCTGTAGTACACTGATATATTGTGCTACATTATCATATTTATGAGAGAGAGGGTTTGGTTGAATGGGGGGGACTGGTAAAGTATGATCTTTAAAGGTGGTTATCTTAGCTCCACAGCCCTGTTCTTAGTGTTGACTTACCATATGACCTACCCCTACACCTCATTTGTTTATGACCAGTTCCTATATACTGTAATGCATTTGTTATGCTTATTCCCAGACTCAAACTCAGCATTTAGCATTTTATCTCAGCATTCAGGTCAAGTGAAACCTCAACAAATAAGTTTGGTGTTTTGAAATATGACACATTCAAATTATTTACTAACACTTATTGGTAAGTGTAATAGGCTGCAGCGGTAATTGATCATTACCAAAAACTGAGAAGACATTCATTCAGAGTTTCTCTTCTCCTTCTCTGTTTAAAATCCAGAAATGGTAAATGGAAATGCATTAAATGATTATGGGACTGGATTTTGAGCACATCTGGTGATGCTTACTCAGTGAAAAAGTTGTTCTTTATTTAACATTCATAAATTAGAGCATGTCATAATTTTGGTTAATAACTTAAGTTTGTGTTTGCTTCACTGCTCAAAATTGCTTAAAATGATTTTCAAAACTCAAAAATAGCATAACATAACAATTTTGGTTAACAACTTAAAGTGTGTGTTTGGTTCACTGCTTAATTACAGGTACTTAAAATGATGTTCAATACTCAAAACACAGCATAACATATTAACAGTAGATACATATCATGGCTGTATGCACAAGCATATGATATGAATGGGTAGTAATTGTTACATTTGTACTGTTTTTAATGTCTTCTCTCATTTTTATAATTTGCAACCTTGGCAAGCTAGAGGCTAGACATCCAGTATTTGGTGTTCAGTTTATACAGGTTTTACTGGCTTGGCAAACTGAAGCTTTGGGGAAATATAGACCCAAGCAAGTAACACAATTATAAAAACGAGGGTACACTTCTCCCAAACCTCTCCAATGCTATGGGTGTCTTTTATTGTAATTGTCTTTGTGTTTAAGAAAAGAATCACTAAATAAGCAACCTTATCAAATGATTCAAGATTCCTGAGTTATTTTGCAATTGTTGACCAATTGGTTGCATTTCAGAGTTTAAACAAATCTGCATGCCCTATTCTCTGTCCAATCCACAAATTTTCTTAATAACTTTATTAGGTTTGAGAAACATTCACTTGCTTATTATTTAACCAAATACAATGAAACTCAGGAATCTTGAATCATTTGAAGTGCTCTTTCTTTTCAATGTTTTTATTCAAGACATTAATTATGAACTCTGGTACACTGTCCCTCTGGGAAAAAGGTTAAATGTAATAAGTCCTGCAAAATTAATGCATATTTTGTTTTTGTTTTTGTTATCAAGCAACAAATGTATTCAAAACAACTGTAACAGTAAAGTTAAACCAATCCAGAAACTGAAAAAATCAATTTCCTTTGGTTGTTCTTTATAACTAAGAATGATGCCATCTGGCACATCCTGTCTTTATAAAACTGCATAAAGCAAATCATTTGAAATATAAACAAATTACAGTATGTTTAAAGTCAGTTGGGTGTTCCAAAGAGCAGAAACAAGACCATTTTCAACATACAGTAACCCATCAAAGGTCTTGTGTTCAAGCAAAAAACTACTTTTTTCCTGTATGTGTTTGAAAGTTTCAAGTGTCAAAGCAACTGCTTTTTAAATAAGAGTGAATTCCCAGGCATATGGATTATTAAGAACATTGGATAGTTGCTCCTTAAAGTCATTGTAACTAAGATATCCTAAAGATGGCAAATCAATAACAGCAGCACAGGTGTGGGAAATTATTTCAGGAATCTTTCCAACATTGCCATGAAAAACAACTTGGATTCTGTCAACAATCACTAGTTCAGAACCTGTGATAAACCTGAGAATCTTCTTTAAGTTGACTTTATCAGCATTCCTGATGAATCTCTTTAAAAACCCCAGTACTACTTTCTTGGAGCAAGTCATCTGTTTTTCAACATCATCTTCAATGTGCAGAAGGGCCAAGACAGATGCTGGTGTTGGGATAAGGTTAGCATACATATAATCGATGTCTTCCCTCACTGTATCTTCCCATATCTGATGACACTCCTCTAGGCCTTTCTTGAAACTCTGTGCAGCCCATGACACCTTTTGTATGAATTCACAATTAGCAATTGCTGTTAACTGTGGTAATAATGTAGTGGGATTGTAATCTGTCGCACATTGTAGGACTCAAGCACATTGAGTAGATCATCTTGCAAATCAGATGGAAAACTAGGTTTGTGGGTGTCGTAATTCATTGCTTTTTCCAAAACTTGGCGCTCAAATTCTGTATGATACTCCATGAAGCTTGAGAGGAAGTCTTCCTTGGAAACAGCTTCAGGTCCACAGATTGTAGCTATTACAAAACATTTACAAATGTAAAGGATATAACCATGTGCAGCAATCCTTCCCAGTAATACCATTGTATGTTCGGTAACATCTGGACTGGTTCTGGGAACAAAAGTGCCAGCCCCACCCTCAAAATAAGCAAGAAAAGCTTTCTGCCAAAATGCAGAGAAGAACTCCCGCTTTAGACCATCCAAATCTTCCCCCTCTTCTCTCAAAAACCTAAAGGAAGAGTAAGATGTGCGGCAAAAGGAAACATCTTCATAAAGACTAAGAACTGTTGCCAAGATGGAATTTCTGTCTACTGTGACATCTACCAGGTGTTTACTCAACTCATTTAACACATCTATGCGGCGGTGACGCAGTGGTTTTCTTTCCTGAATATAATAAATTTATGATCACATAGATTAGCTTTTTTTTAATTATGTAAATTGCAAATTGTTTTCAAATATTCCATGATACCTTTGTTATGGTCTGTGTCATAGTTGAAGCAATTGCTTGTTCACTCATCTGGATTTGTTTGTCTTTAAGGTCACTAGTACTATAAAGAAATAAATTTATGTACATTTAGTAAACTAGCAAATGAAATACACAAATGGAAAACAGTTACCATATTTACTCAAATAAGTACTGCAGCACTCATTAAAATTAATTCCTTGTGCCTCAAAATAGGTGCCCACTCCAGAGCGGTGCTTATTTAAGGGTGGCCTTCATATAAAAAAGGCACATGACAAAGAAATCTTTTATTTTTATTTTATTTTTGTATGAAAATGTAACAGTAACTATTAAACTGTAGGTATTTTAATTGTCAACATTCATCTCTGTGGTGTCTTCAATCAACTTCAACTTCACTGACCCCCCCTTCTTCCAGTAAATGCTGTTTTAGAGTTACTTCATAGCGTTTTTTTTAGTTATTCCAAAATCGGCTCTTATTAATTTTTTATCCCAAATGCAGCACTTATTTGAGGGTGCATGGTGTTAAATTCAAGTAAATATGGTAGCTGAAAAAAAGGCTTTTAGATTTGAAGGAAGAAAACAAGTTTTATGTAAACCTTAGAAGAAAACCTGTCAGCAACTAGAAAAAAATTGAGACCACTGGGCAACCTTAGAAATGACTGGATATTCTAAAACTTTTTGATGACACTCAAATTAGAGCTGTTTCAGCAGCTTATCATTGCACATACCTATCACACAAGATTTGATCAGGAACTTTGTCATTTACAGAATCAATTGAGATATTGTCATTGTCTATCACCATTGACATAGGATCTTCATTACCATCATACGTTCCTAGCCCTTTAAAGCTGACTTCATCATCTTTCATGTTGTCTGAAGTAAGGGTCAGGTTTTCTTCTTTCATATGTAGGACAACTTCATGATAATCAGAAACTCTTTCATAAGGTAATACCTGTACTGCACCTTCTGGATTAACACTTGCAATAGTTAACTGAAAATTCTCTGGGCAGATACTCAGTGATCCCACCCAGTCATAGACTGTATTCATATTTTCTTCACAGGGGAAGAACCGGGCAACTCGACCTCTAGTGCTGTGCATGACACAAATTTTGACAGCATCTCAATCATCCACTGGTTCAGGTGGGACTCTCTTCATCCTACTTTGTCTGTGCTCTTCAAGTCTGTTAAGTGTTTCCACTTCTTGTCTCAACTTCTTAACTTTTTCTGCTTCTTTCTCTTTATCAGCAGCAAGGCTTTGATTGTATGCATGATCTTGGTTCAACTTCACGAGATCTCTTTCACTAGAAGTACCAAGTAAAACATGGTTACTTCCCTGATTATCACGGTCCTGATCTTTATCAGTTATTCCATATAGTTCTTCTTCAAATTCACGACGCCACATTTCTCCTTTCTTTCTAATGTCTGCACCAAAGGATGAATTTTTGTAGTCAATGTCAATATCACTGTCTGCTTTACGTTTTTCCCCTTTCTTACTCGATGATGTGGTACCAATACCAAATGCAGCATGAAGTCTTTCTTCAATGCTCTCATCTTCAGGATCTTTGACTGGAATATTTGGGATGACTTTACTGGCAAGGTATATCTGAACCCTGGAAAGCTTGTAGATTTCAAAATAGCTTTGAACAGTGAAAGGTACTTTGTTTCCATTCTTGTCTTGAAGACTATCAATGATTTCTCCTTTGAAATTCACCAAGTCAAATTTCATGTCATTTTCATTACCCTCAGTAGAAGTTCCATTTTTGAAAAAGCAATCTTTGCCTTCATCTATCAGTTCATTTCTTGACATATTTACAGGTACATCAAGTACCCGAGTTCCTCCTCCTCTGTTTGAACTTATGCTTACATATTTGCCTTTGATGGTATTAAAGTGCATCCATCCTAAGGAAATACGCCTCCCTCGTCTTTCTCTTTTGTTTAGAAGAATCAGCAACAGGGTTTTTCTTCTCATTTTTGGGGTTTTTATTTTGTCTCCCTTTTATAATTTCTTCAAGCAGATGTTTCTTTCGAATTTCTTTTTCTTCTGACAGTTTCAATGAACACTGTTGGGAGCACATAGCTTTGAGTGCAAAAATGTCTCCTTTTTTTGTAAGCCCCATCTCTTCCAGGACAGTCTCAGTTGAGTAATTAATGGCTTGACAGTCCATCTGTAAATAAAAGTTTAACTACATTTTAAAATTTAAATTTAATCCATATCCAATTTCCTTGCCATTTTTCAGGAGAAACTATTCTCAACAATGAGAGGGGCTATGGTAGTTTTGACTGAGTAGTTTTTGAGGGTGTGTGGGGGTGGGAGTGAGATGGGGTTATGGAAAAGTTCTCAAAAAGTAAAGCAAGGTTTCAGATCAGTTTTAGATGCATCTCTTACTGTGATTTTTATAATTATGAGAAAACTAATTAAGCTCAGGTATAAATGCGCATAACAACTTTTTCATTTCACTTTTATTGGAGAGACATGGCAAAGCAACTTGTATATTGACTATTTGTAAAATAGCCTTCAAAATGTTGAAATGTCTCTTTAGACATGTTAGATTTAAGAATTTTGTGAGGGCCTGCCTCTCCTTCAACAAAATTTTTGGAGGGGCCACTTGCTTCCGCCGCCCCTGTTGTACCTTATTATTTGATTCATGATTCCAATGGGCAACTTGTAACTTTAGCATCTCAGAAAAATAAAAATCACAGTAAACCACTGCATTGCAACTGGTCTTGCCACATACACCACATTCAAAATTGGATATAACTGATTTCCGTGAATGCCTGAATTTATCATAGTTTCAAAAGTGAATCAAATAAGTATATGTAATTTAAAAGCACTGTAAAGAAGAAAAAAGTGGTATGGGGCTCTATTTTTGAAAATAGGACATACGCTCATAATAATGCTCCAGTTCTGAATGTGGATTAAAAATTAAACCACCTCACTTTCTAGCTTTTCTCCAGTGAATATATAACTTGTTTCTGATCAAGACACAATTGTGTCATGATGCTAAATCTTAAGAGCCAATAAATGCTCTTATCAGCCATTTTATAGTTAGTTTTAAAGCTGAAACAGTGGCAGGTAGAAGATGTCATCGCTATAGGTGGATCTTTGTTTACAATATTTTGCTCAATAGCATAGACATTCCACATGTTAACCAAGCTAACACCAAATTAACTCTGAATATTGAAAGAGCCTGATTAAGATTAGCTCTCCTTGGAAATTTGAGCTTGGCACAATTTTGAAATAGGTATGTGTAATGTGGTTTTAAAGACTCTAAATTTTACAGACTGAGAATATATACAAAGCTAGTATGTGATATTGCATACAATTTTTAAACTTTAAAAAATTGAGAAAACCGAATACGAAACTTAAAAAAGCTTATATGATATAAGAAATCTACGAAATTTTTAGCTCTTTCACGAGATATTGGCTTTGAAATTTCTGTAAGATTAACCTGAAATGGCTATAATTACGTAATGCTAATGAGCGTGCAAAATGTAAACATTGACGCAAAGATCCACTTTCCTGTATTTTGAACGAAAAGTCAGAGCAGAATAATATTCACTTAATTTCAATATCAAAATATTTCAACATTCACCTCTCTAGATAAACTTTATACTTACTTTTTCTTCTTTGAATCTATTCACAACTTCATTTTCCACTCCACGATGCCTTAGAAATGTCAATACCTGCCAAAATATTATCCAAAATAATTAGGAGAACTATAAAGCTTATAATATATTGTAGGAACAACAATACAAGAAGGGCCTGGGATCGTAGCATAATGCGTAAACCAATATTTTCAAATAGCCTAGCCTTTTAAATCTTGACAGCATCGGGAACATTCGAATAAATTATTCCGTGAATCTAAATAACCTTAGAAAACTCATTAATAATTAATAATGGTAATTGAACTGAGTGGAGTGCAATTTGGTCTGAAATCAAACGCGCGATTACAAAATTGCACGACCGCGTAGCGGGAGTGCGATTTGTAATTGCAAGTTTGATTTCAGACCAAAATTGCACGACACGAAGTTCAATTACCACTTTATTATATCCATTTTGAAATCTTTTTTGAAAAAGACGTTTTTCCCAGTTAAACCGACATGACTTACAATCTAAAAGCAGTCGATTCAAACATGCTGTCAAGAGAACTTGTTTATACTGATGGAGCAATGATTCTCATTTTGAAAACCAACACTTTCAATCCAAAACTAAAATGAATTTATATAGGACCAAAAGGCATTACATGTATTAAGAATCGTTTACTTACATTAAATAGCAAAACAATCCTGCCCAAAAGGGTTGTAATGAACTGGCTGTTGTCCATACAGCCAATGCTCATTGCTTGTGTTTTTACGATTTCTGTTCAACATGTTAAGATCACACTTGTGCCGAGAAAACAGCAAAATTCAAAGGTTGTTTAGTCCTTCGGTTGTCCTAAAGGCAGCAAAAATCTTCTTCTTAAGAAAAACTTCTTTTAATGACTGTATTTTCGATGTGTTGTTATGCTTTACAGATTGAAAGGAAACCACTTTCCACGATCAATCGCCAAGAAGTCACATTCAAAAGATGCCGATGGCATTTTCCCCCACTGCTTTTCGCTGTAATATCTTCAACTTACTTAAGCAGTTACTTTACAAAGATGCTTTTGACAATTTTAAGTGATCAGTTGGTCTTTTTAAGTCCTTTTTATGGCTTTTTCAGTTTTTTTTTTACGACTTTTGACGGTAAAATCGTGCTTTAGAAAATTTTTTTGAGCCGTGGCTGTTTTTTTTTTCGCAAGAAGCGTTGAGCCCAACACTCAGATGGATCCCTTGATATAATTGGCTAGAAAATGACATGTCTCTCTTGTGATTGGTTCATATCAGTTGATGTGCAAAATCGTGCAATTTAGAGCTCAAAATCGTGCGATTTATGCTGAAATCACTGCTGCAGGGAACCAATCAGATTGCAGGATTTGCTTGTGATTTCAAAATGGATGTAATAAATGAAGAAAACACAATAGAAATCATGACCATGAAGGTGATTTTATATCTGATAAAGATTCGTCTTCATTTGCATAAACTTTAACTTGGATTTTCTCTATCAAACTTGGTTCATTTCGTAAAAAAATCGGTACACAATGAGAACAAACATCATAAGTTTTCTAAGCCGTTCAATAATCTCGCAGATCGTGGTTTATCGGGTCTAAAACCACTCGGCTGCGCCTCGTGTTTTATACCCGATAAAACACTCCTGCTCGTTTATTAAACATTACATAGATTAACTATGATATAACGTGGTGCATGCCACGAGAGATTTTTACGAGTCCCGGGGGAGATTGCAAAGCCGTATTTGCATGCTTCAATACTTTTAAGACAAAAGCTTAACAGATTGCATAATTAAAATATGCTTGTCAAATATTTCTCAATTACGAGAGCAATTACTCCAGCTTTAATTACCTTTTCCAGATCCAGCTCACTGGGAACACCACCAGTGGACTCCCCCGATTCCGCCATCTTGCTACAATGGAATGATGAAGTAAAGGGACGCGCATGCGTCGCAAGTTAATAAGTCGCAATCGCAAGTTGATAAGTCGCGATTGCAACTTATAAGTCGCGATTTTAAAAATATGAATGATGTTCATGTGGCCCTTCCGGGCCACCGTAGTTCTGAATAAAAAGTAGATTGATCGCCACGCATTACAAGATTACAAACAGCCGAGCAATGCTCAGATTGTATGTTGAAATGTGCGAAGGTCTAACGAGAATTCGCTCCAATAAATAATCATTAATTTACCGACTTGGATGAAGGCAAAATAAATAGCATTTATAAACGTATTTCTATAAAATATTTGCTCAGTTCACAGTGTAAATAAATAGTTTCATCCGAAACAAATGTAGGAGCCGTGACCATTGAAGGTCAAGATAAGTAGTAATGTAAATCAACACGCATAACGCAACGCTTTATGTTTATCGTCCCGATCGGCCGATTATCTTGTATATTCAGTTTTTGAGCTCGTAGGTCGAATGTTTGCTGGAATAAAACACACAGCCCGCCTTTGAAATTAAAAACAGAGAAAGCGTTTTCAAATAAATCTTCTTCCAATTATACTCTATACTTGACTCAGTTGACTCTATCGAAGTCGTAGTCGAAGTCGTCTTTCGTATTAATTGAAGTTCAGACAATTAATTCATCACAGAAATCGCTTTCAAACTCAACAAAATAGCGAAGAACTAGGTGTTAAAAGGAAAATAAAAAGGACGATTACTCATCTTACTAGATAAATTGAGTATTCAAAATATTAAATCGAGCGAAGTATTTGGAATCCTTTGAGAATGTCAACAAGCATGAGGGCACAGGAAGACCAATCTAAATATTCGAAAAGTGCAACAAGTATCCACCAGTTCGCCAAAGGGCCTTTGATTTCTAAAAAACAGTGAGTGATCTTGGATTGACCCTTGATATAATTACTGGGATCCCTGTGGTTCACAGTCATAAAATGTTTTTTTTTTCTCCACGACAAAACGGGAAAGTTGCGCAATAGTACCCAGGGGTCTTCAGGAACTTACCAAAGAGACCTTTGCAGGCATCTGCTATGGGGTTCACATCAATAGTCCTATCAATTATCATGTACCAGATGTCAATCAATGTCACTATGTTGTCAAGTGATTATGAGAGGGCGGAGCTAGCAGATCACGTGGCACAGGTTTATGTCTACGCATGCTCTATTTTGTTGACTGCTGTAATTCAAGACTGCCGAACTAGAAATATAATTTATCAATTTCGTAAACAAGGATTTCAAGGCAAGAAGATACCGATGGTTTCGAAGCGATTATTTCTAAGAGTTTCCAATGAATGAGCAATAGCTTGTTTTGGTTTACTCTTCATGATTCATCTACTCGAGCAGTATTTTCTGC
This sequence comes from Actinia tenebrosa, assembly GCF_029948245.1. Lineage (NCBI taxonomy): Eukaryota > Metazoa > Cnidaria > Anthozoa > Actiniaria > Actiniidae > Actinia > Actinia tenebrosa. The sequence goes on from NW_028292576.1 coordinate 772,255, forward strand.
ACGAACGAGCGAAGATCGATAAGGAGAACAGGGTTTCAAAAGTCAGAATTTATACGATAAGCGATACTGCAAATTCATTCAGCATGACAATATAGATATTCTTATAGCCTACATTTATGTATTTATATTAACTGTTTTGGCTTCAAAGCCTACTCACAAAGGAACATGAGGTACATAGCAATATTTAATTTAAAATTATATTTGATTTAAGAAGCAAAATAAATAATTTGCTAAGCACATTCCAGGGTTTGATCTTTGCTGTTCGAAGCGTTATGATCTCCTTTAATTTTTCTTCAAAAAAATGGTGATTCATGAAAAAATATCGATAAATCATAAAATTATAAAATGTAAAGCAATTATGAGAGAGGTCTGGAGCAATTATTAGCCCGTATTTACGTTTTAAATGAAGCATTTGGATTTTAAAGCGAGCTATACAATGCCCGTGCAAATGTGCACGTTTATGCTCGAACAACAACCTATTTACGTTAACCATCAGGAATGGTTCTTGCAAGCTTGCGAAATGTCCACAAATGTTGGAATACATCCATCCATACCAAGAAGATGCGGTAAACTTGGAACTAGATGCGGCCAGGGTATAGCAAACTTGATTGAACTATTCATTATTATATTACCTTCTTTTCTGGGTCTTCACAGCGCAAAAAACTGTAAAGCATATATGTAAGACGTAGATTCCCCTATCGAATACGGTCAAGAAAATTCGGTTTTCCAAACGAAATGAAGTTGCCAAAGGAATTGGCAAAGTTCCTGTTCCGTTCACATACATTTGCTTATAAGAGCCTTTGGCTGAATTAGCAAGGACTCCCCCAAGAAAATCCTTAATTTCTCAGCCGGTGCATTAGCTGCAGCCCCCAAATAAAAAAAAGCAACGACTTTGGAGCTCTGGCTTCAAGACAATGTAGTTTGGTGTGTGCTAACGTGAATGATGGAAGAGTTTAAAGGCACAATGTAATGTGGAGTATAGACCATCCGCAGCCATTGTTTGGTACATTGTTTTATTATTATACGACCGCGCGCTTGTCAGTGCAAATAAAGGCCAAAACGAGTGCAAATATGAGACCTTATTACACGGTTTCGAATTCCGTATTACACGGTTTTCAAACTGGTTTTAACCAGTTTAGTGTTCACGCGTACACATACGCGAGCGAGCTAGTTTGTTTTGCTGGGAAAAAATGGACGACGACGCTTTTAAAAACCTGGTATGCGACATGATGGAAAAATTAACGAGAACACAGAACCACAACAGCAGCCAACAAAATTGGATACTGGCGAGATAGATAAATTTATACAAGAAAACTAAAACAAAAACACAGTGAAAAAGACGGCGTCTGACCTCAAGATTTTTCAGAGATGGCGTCTCGACGTTGCCAAAGACTCTCAAGACATTCTTGAAGTGCCAGTAGAAGAGCTGGATCAACTTCTCTCGCATTGTTTCATGAAAGTCAGAAAATCAGATAGCAGTGACTATGAGCCTTTCAAGCGACCAAAAACCAAGCATGTCCAAGAGTCGGATGAATCCAGCACCGGATTCCACGAGGCAGAAAAAATCAAACTTTACGCTTCATTTTGGCAGTTTTATCTTTTTGAACGTCGCTTTCGTTTTTTCCTTGCCATTAGGAAAATTTCCCTTCAGTTTTGACAGTTTAGGCAATCAATTTGTAATCGCCTCATCATATTTTATGGAAGTTTTGAGAACATAATTAAACTTGTTGACTAAATTTCAAAAACTAACAACTCTTTTTCCCCTAACGAACATTTGAAGGGATTTTCTCACGAGAGCCAATAGAAAAACTGAGCATTTCACGAGAACCAATCAGGTTGAAAAAATCGTTATTTGTTTTTTGTTTTTTTTTTTTCACAAGCGCGAGCCAAGGTCGCTCGTCCTGAAAAACCTTGTAAAAAGCTAAATAAAGGTTATTTTCTTTTTCATTTTCGGTCGTATAATAAATAATTTATTACACAGAAAGTATTGAGTAATACGGGTGTGCATTTTTACTCGTCATTTCGTATTTTGACTAGCCCTACGGGCTCGTCAAAATACTAAAATGACTCGTAAAAATACACATAGGCGAGGCGGCTTTTATGATTGGTGCTCTTGTATTTAGGGAATAATTGCGTGTCAGCCATTGTCATAACTATTCGGGTCACTAACTGGCTAAATGCATTAAAGGACGAAACGCAACATTGAATTAGATAATCTCGTTCAATTAAAATGTATCATTGCATTTTAGTTCTTTTGAATGATATTTGGTACCAATTTTTCATGTCAGACGTAAGTATGTTTTAATATTTAATCGGATTATGGCGTTCTGTAAATACCTTGTTTTGAATACTTTTGCGTGACCAGATGAAGTGATGATAAAATAAAAAAATAATTGTAATTTCCAATTGAAGTATAAGAGAAATAATATACCATCATTTTGAGCCATAGCATTGACAATTTGGTTGTTTTATGTCGATTTCGTTGTTAAAATTCCGAGAAAATGGGTTGCTGACCTAATTCAATGCGCGTTGCGTAACGCTCACTTGATTGAAAATTACCAACACATTTGAGGCTCTCAGTGAACGAGGTTTAGCTGGCCGCCAATAATATTTGGATATGTCATTTTGGAAGGGTTATGCTAAAGAAGGATGTTACCTAGCATGCTTTGCGCGCCTTGACCAACTATATTATCACACTGAAAAGTCACGTGATCTACTCATTTTCGCTTTGATGTCAATGCAGAAACATCGACTATGGACTCGACTATGGAGATTATAGAAGGAAATCGTGAGCCCTTTTATACTTCAGATCTTCTCTTTCTCTACTGTATTGTCCACAAAAAGGATCAACTGAATTTGCTGGTATTACTTGTTTTAAATTTGTGACAGTTATCAGCCATGTTCCCAGGCATTTTCATTGAAGAAAGAAGACTTTCATCGTTTTGAACAATAACAATCTCGATTTTTCGCAAAGAAGAAATTCGCTAGTGAAATTCGCTAGTTTGTTCGAGGTAATATACAAGTTTGTTGTTGTTTATCTACCCTTGAGAAAAATATACAATCTTCTTTCTTCGATCGAGTATTTTCTTCGAGTGTCTTGCCTTTGCATTTGAATGTGCTCTTTGCAAATTTGAGTTTTTAAAGAAAATCACACTATCTGCACTGTGAACTGATAGGTTTGGCTTTCTTGAGTTGAATAAAATTAGTTTCTAGTGGTTCGATTTTTTATTCGTTTATAGCTTGTTAGATTAACCTGGAAATTCTTGAATTGTCGTCGGGTTTGTGACACGTAACTGTGAATAAAAGTAAGCTTAAGCTTAACTCTTTTTCCTCTTTAATAAAACTACCTTCAATTGGCATAAATAAAAAAATATAAAAAAAACTACATTGTCGTTGTTATTATATGAAGTATACGTTTGAATTTTAAACTCAAGATTATCAGAATTGTATAAGATACTCAAAAGCACAATTTTTGGTAATCTAGCAGGTCACGTTAAATCAAGGATGTAAGACAAGACGAAGCGAAACACATGGCGCGAATTTTTGTGGAAATTGTAATGGCCGTATCTCACTCAGATATGGAGACTTAAGGATACTTTAGGGATATAGCATAGTATGAAGACGATACTTTATGTAGGTGTGTCCTTTTATAAATTTTCTTCGTCTAATTTTGACTTATTCCTGCATAATTCAAAGCTTACAAACATTTCGCTTGTCAGAACAATTTTTATCTTTTTTTATTCATTGGTTGATACGCCATATTTTGATTTTTCCTGTGGCAAAAATTACAAAAACACCGAACTTGGTCCTAGAGAAATGTCCAGACTTTCTATTGTTTATCAGTACGGATGCAGAAAATCTTTAATAAGCGAACGGCTGTTGTTTTTGTTGGGCGAAATAATCGAGGAAAATCGTCGTCTACAGGAAACTTCAAACAAACCCTAAAGCCTCCCTAAAGACAGATGCATAATAAGTACGGCGCGCAAAGCATGCTAGTGAAACCTCCTTTGGTTATGCTGTAGCATATTGGTATTTTTTAGTTATAGTGCATGTACCACAACTCATTTAGGCATATTGAAAATGAAAAAAATTACGAATTTTTGGAAACGTCATAGTAGGGTCCATTCAAAATTCCGTAGTTTATTTAAAATGAGCATTAGCAAAAATGATTTTACTCTAAATCAATAGAAAGAATGTGCCTTTGCTAGAAAAAATGATGGTTTGTATGAAATAAAACGCGAAGCTGTACCACGATAACCGAGAAAACCTTACATCCTTACATTTTCCTATTCGACACAGGGTGTCCAAGCCTTTCAGGATCCCAAAATCAACTTTGAGCAATTTCTTAAAAAATAAAAGGCGCCAAGGATTTAAAGTTGTATTTTTGAAAACGTCTCACCACAAAGGGTATTGAGGCAAAGTATGAGCAATTTCGATTTTTTTTTTCAACTGTGTCCGAGGATTCTCGAACGTTACAGACATTTATAATAGTAATACCATGATCACCTCGGATTCTTTTGTCTTCGGATGGCTTTATAAACAAACCCGAATTTCCCGCATGCATAGAACATGAGGGAAATTCAGAAGACAAAGAAATCTCGGATTCTTTTGTCTTCCGAGGGCTTTACAAACCCGATTTTCCTGCATGCATAGAACATGAGGGAAATTTAGAAGACAAAGAATTCCCTGTCGCATATATTAAATGTAGGGAAATTTAGTAAAAGACAAAGGATTCATATAGTTTATAAGTCATACCATGGCACGAGGGAAATTAGTGATTAAATTTCCCCGAATAACGAGGGGAAGTTTGTGGAATAAAACAAAAATAGAATCTAAAAACAAGTTGTCATTTTCAATTTATCTTATGACTGAGCATGCGCAGATTTGAGAACGCGTCCCACATGGAAACCGTGCAGTAATATTATAAGTAGTATACGTTGTAATCGATAAAGTTGCAGGGGCATTGAGTTGTCCCTGAGGGAGACAAGGCATTGTCTTCTAAATGTTCCTCATGCATAGAAGATGATGGAAATTTAGAAGGCAATGAAATCCTTTGTCTTTTGCTAAATTTCCCTTCATTTAATATATGCGACAGGGAAATTTAGTAAAAGACAAAGGATTTCTTTATCTTCTAAATTTCCTTCATGTTCTATGCTTGCGGGAAATTCGGGTTTATAAAGCACTCGGAAGATCATGGTATTACTCTTAATTATCTTCTGTTGTATCGGAAACACAAGTATTACACAACAGTCAATAAAAAATATTTTCCAAAAAAAAAATCGTTAGGCAATTTCAGTTTATACTAAATGCCTCACTAAAGTATATTTTGAATCTTTATTTTCCCCGGATGACACACTACTTAATCCTAATGATTTGGTAAAGTAAAAAAAAAAATGAAATAAAAAACAAAACAATCTTTATCGATATACATGTAAATTCCCCCTAAAGTAAGTAAGTAAATGAGAGTCTCTCCAAAATCACTTATTACTGAAATTAGGATAGCAAATTTATCGGCTTTCCAACAAAACGAGCACTGCCTTAGTTACAAATAAGGAAATCAACGTTAAATAAATTAAACTTGTTTGCTGATCATGATTTCTTTGTGTCTGCACTGTCTCTCTCTTTACAAATTAATCTAAGCAAAGAGCATCTATATTTTACCCAAAATTAAAAATTAAGAATTTTGAATCCGAAGTAATGCTTTCTGTTTCAATATGTAAATATTGAAGCTGCAGGTAAATTTAGAGGCTCTTTGCTTAGACCAATTTGTCTCTAAAAGAGCAATATGCATGCTTTTTTAATTCCCAGCAACTTGAAATTGCTGATCCATCCTTGCTGGTTACTATATATGATGAACTAAACAATTACGTCTTTTGGTTGTTAATATATTACGTTTTGTAGCATGTTACTCGGTATTAGATTTTAGACCTCCGACCAGTGTATTTTGCTGCTTTCATGCATGTTACTTTAATTAACTAAACAACGACGTTGAGTTGTGAACTCGGTCTCAGATTTTACATCTCCGTCCGACAGCGTAATTTGAAATATATTTGTACTCCCATTTTATTTCATTTTTCCTTCATTTTTCTGGAACTATACTCTGCAAATAGTATTCACTTCACTAGTCATTACAAATCTTACGTGAACTCGGTCTCCGATTTTACATCTCCGTCCGACAACAAAATTTAAAATATATTGGTACTCCCATTTTATTTCATTTTTATTTTATTTTCCTGGAACTATACTCTCCAAATAGTAGTCACTTCACTAGTCTTTACGTGTCTTTGGCCCTGGAAACAGATTTCCGCCTAAAATTGAAGTCTAATTCCAGTTTCTATTCAATAGCATTTCCCTTAATCATCTATTTAATGTCTTTGTCAAATGGAAAAATGGTCAATTGTCAAAAGAAAACTGAAATGGAAGGGGAAAAACAATGCCGAAACGGAAAAGAGCATTGCTTAATTTGAAGAAAGAGTTAGTTCTAAAACAGCCAGAAGACGTTCACGGATAAAAAAAATATGAGGAATGGTCAACTGTTTCAGACATTAGAACGCTCTATATATAAACGCTACATAAATGATAAAGCGGAGATCAGGTCATGTTTTAGTAGAACCCCTTCAAATTCTTGTGAAATCGTAGCGTACTCTAGAAGAAAGAAACCTAAATCAGTGATATTCCAAGAATTGAGCGAGAGATAAATCGATTAATTCATTGATTGATGATAGAGTGCAAACAATTAATCCGTGAAACACTAAATACTAAATAGTACAAAATAGTGCTAATTAAACTATAGAAAACAATGAAATTTCCATGAAATTGTGTTATCTAGTATTACTTAAGTTTCACGGTTATATTGTTTGCACTCTAGTTATTAAAAATATGTCCTAAGTGCACCTAAAACAAAAACTTTTCTGATGGTCGAATTTTTCGTTCCATTCAAATTTTCCTCTATGAGAAATTGATGTATCGCCGACTAATTTCCTTCAAAAATCTTCAATCTGGCTTTTTAAAATACAAAACCCATTGTTATCAGAAGTAATACTTTATTTGCTATAAAAGGTCTTCATGAATCATTCCCACTGACTCAGGAGAAACAAGCAATACAGTTGTGCAGCTACTGAGGTAAGACCTTGCTGTTGATTTTGATCAAGTACACTATTTACTTTAAGAACGAATATTTTGTAGGAATACTCACTGCAATGATCAACAACAGTACAAATCATTTCACTTCAATCAATTCGACTACAACGTCTGTCCACAAGAAATATGTTTTCACTACAAAAGATACTTTTATTGTTAAAGTAATTATCTACTCGCTATTGACAGCCTTCGGTTTGTATGCCATCGTAGCAAACAGCCTGATATTGAACTTTAAGAGAAGGCAAAGACGAAATGTTAAGGAACGAAGAGCTTTCGATCGATTTCCTGTGGTCAGTATTTATGTTCAAAGTCTTGCATCGTCAGATTTGTTGTGTGGTATCATCACAGTTCCATTAGCCATAATCACCAATTTCTGGGACATTATAAACGACGACATGGCTTGTAAAGTAGTAAGGTTTTCAAACATCTTCTTTCCAGTAGTAACAATGTGCAACCTTTTTGTCATCGGAATAGAACGATACCTAGCCGTATTCCATCCCTTTACGGTTCCTTCGAAGCGCATCGTTAGAGGACTAGTTCTCGGTGCCTGGGTCGCTGGAGGTTTGATAGCGCTTGTCCCATCGGCCACTTTCAGCGTACAAACACAAGACATCGGACCTGACAGCTATACCAAACGATGTATATATGATCAAACTGTCCCGTTATATAAAGGGATGTTCATAGGTTTTACAGTTATAATATACATTATCCCAAGCGTCATCCTAACCTTTACCAGCATTCGTATGCTTATTTTTCTACGACAAAGAAGAAATGCCACATTTCCTAACGCGAGTAACAACAATTCTTCGAGATTCTACGGAGCGTTCACTTTTGTCGCGCTTGTTCTTACATTCGTTCTTCCATACCTCCTTTATGTGCTATTTTCTTCTCTCAATATACTCTTAAAATTTGATTTAAATAACACTGCTGAATTTATCGTGCGAAGATTGAGTGGCGTGATTGCTTACGCCAACTCGGCTATAAGTCCATCAGTAATGCTGTACAATATACCAGATTTAAAAAGAGACTTAACACACTTCCAAAGGAACTACTTATGTTCATTCGCAAATCATGAAAATAATTCTAATGATACCGCAGGCTTTCAGGATAGTATGAAAATAAAAACTTTCCCCGTACTATAACTGAAAATTCAACTGGCGCAGAAAGCCATTTAAAACAAGAAATACAAAGGTGTGAGATGGAACAAATTCACGAACGAAATGTATGACTTGTGAACAAACAACAAGAATGAGGTGTGCTGTGATGTTCTTCTTTTACATAAATATGATTATATTCTACACTGAACTTGACAGAAAATGAAACACGAAGAAAGCAATTTTCAGCTGATAAGCTTTAGTTGTATAGAATGCAATGTCAACGATGTCTCATGAAGCCATTTCCTTCTACCAGATGAACAAAAAACAGCAATAAAATGAGATAATAAATAAAAATTCGTGGCAAAACTAAAAAACTAACAAAAAAAACCGTAAAAAAAATCGAAAAACAACAAAATGAAGCAACAAAAAAAGGTAAAAAATAAGGAAACAAAGAAAGAAAAAAAGGGACCGATCACTTTTACCGAGTACCGGGTTGGATAAAAAAGCGTATAGGATTTGAATTTTTTTATCAAAATCTAACAGGGGCTTGTCTTAAAATTCACAAAAATTGACGGGGCATGAAAAATATCATGGAAGCTCAAAGTATAATTTATTCCAGATTTAATTCAAATTACATTCTGATGTCTATTACAACTGAACTCGAACATCATGCCGTGTGTCATTAGACCAGGAATCCTTTCATTTCTTTTCTAATTGCTAGAATTGTAAACCATAATTCCTTCTAAATAAGTTTATTTGAGTGTCGATTTTGTTATTAAGGTGGAACCAAACTAATTCAGAGCGAATTTTGGAAAATTTTATTCTCGCTCCCTTCGTAAAACTAGTGCGTCAATTTAACTGGATTTTTCATAAAATGTGCTTGGATTATCCTAGATTCTAACAATGCCTATTTTATTTTAAGATTTTTTAAATGTTTAGCCTATTACGGCCGAAAATCAAACAGTGCTAATATTAGTTTTTGGCTTTTTTCTCCTCATCCTCCACCTCACTCCAAAATTTGGATAGGACGAGCTGTAGAAATTTCACTACCATCAAGATAAAACTCTGGTCTATTGATGTAGGAAGTTTAAAGAAAAAACTTGGAGCGGTTTTAAAGAAACTCTCATTTATGAGGTTTACAACGACAATTAGTAAAAAAAACATTTATTCAATGAGTTTTTGTGCTGGGCCTATGGGCACAGTACATTTGTTTTTGGTGAGTTAGGTATGATCGAAATTTAGTGTTACGAATGCCATTGGTGGACCTCGTCATGATTGACATTGGTGAAACACGAGGTGAAAATGCACGTTGAGATCTGTAAGATCGGGACACGGAGGAGGTGAAAGAGGTTGAACATATGTGGTTTTCGTGGTAAGAGTGCCTTAATCCAACTTACTTTAAACTTAATTTGGTAGTTCTAAGCAGATAATTAGAAACTGGAGCTAAATTAGAAACTTTAAGTGCGATTTTTGTTTTTTGATACAACTCGAATTAGTTACGTAAACAAAAGATTGTAAATGGACAGGCCAGGAATTTCTACTGCGTCATTGATGTAAAATAGTACTCGCACGAGTTTTATATTATTTCATTAGCAAGAAAAATGATATTAGGTTTGATTAGCAAAACATATTTATTTCTAGTCGAATATTTTATGACAAAAACGTATTTCATGCCGTAAGCTTGAATGGGGGCGGGTAAGGAATTTCTACTGCGTCATTGATCTAAAATAGTACTATTGGTATTTACTAAAACAAGGAACGACCTAAAACCACCTGAAACCACCTAAAACGACCTGAAACCATCTTGAAACCACCTGAAACCAGCCAAAACATTGAATCTCCATCGAGTTTGTCGTCCAGTTTGTGTATTTTATTGACTTTTATCGATCGATCAAGTGTTTGTTTTCCTTGGAAGGGATGTACTTCATGGTAGAATGTCATATACTCGCTCATACGTATAGTCTCCCATAGGAGTATTCCACACTTATACCTCACTTTTCCCTTGCTATGATTACCTGTTCCTAGCTATGATCAACCGTCCCTACCTATGATCAACTGTTCCTAGCTATGATCAACTGTCACTAGCTATGATCAACTATCCCTTAGCTATGATCAACTATCCCTAGCTATTTTCAACTATCACTAGCTGTCATTAACTGTCCCTAGCTATGATTACAATTTGAACATTTTTTTACTTACTTTAAGGTGTAAATTTGTTTAACTTAACATTGGCCTATCTAGGGGGCTCAGGGGTGTCTGTGACCCCATTTTCAAAGCCAAAGATAAAGCATCTGACCGTTGATGCAGTATGTGATATGTCATTGTGACAATTTGGTATGTTGTGACCCCCACGCCCCCCCCACATGACAGATCCTGGATAAGCCCCTGCTTAACGTAATTCAGCCACGTTGCCTGCAAGTTTTTAAGTTCATTAAACTATATAAGGGGAAGTTAATCTATATATATAGGTACAGGAAACCATTAGTAGAGAATGGTGAAAATAGCTAGGGATAGTTGATCATAGCTAGTGACAGTTGATCATAGCTAGGAACAGTTGATCATAGGTAGGGACGGTTGATCATAGCTAGAAACAGGTAATCGTAGCGAGGGAGAGGTGAGGTATAAGTGTGGAATACTTCTATGGGAGACTATACGTATGAGCGAGTATATGACATTCTACCATGAAGTACATCCCTTCCAAGGAAAACAAACACTTGATCGATCGATAAAAGTCAATAAAATACACAAACTGGACGACAAACTCGATGGAGATTCAATGTTTTGGCTGGTTTCAGGTGGCTTCAAGATGGTTTCAGGTCGTTTCAGGTCGTTTTAGGTCGTTTCAGGTGGTTTCAGGCCGTTCCTTGTTTTAGTAACAATACCCGCACGAGTTATATGTTATTGTATAAACTAAAGTAATAATTTTTGTTTTGGTTAGCTAAACGTATCTATTTCTAGTCGAATATTTTTATGAAAAAGGGATTTTCATGCCGAAGCCTTCAACGAGTGGGTGGACGAGGAAATTACTGCGTCATAATTTACATAAAAGAGTACTCACACGAGTTTTGTATTAGTTTATTTATAGTTCCTTTCACGGTTTCCGACGCCATATTGTTTGAGTAGAAGTGTAGGGAAAGAGATACGTTTTTCGTAATATTTCCATTCTGAGGTTACCCTGCGAGCAAAGTCTCCTTTACCTTCCCCCGAGTGAGAGAAAGGAAAGAGTCTTCTTTCCTTTCTCTCACTCGGGGCAAGGTAAAGGAGACTCTGCTCGCAGGTATTCTGAGGTAAATTTTCGAGACCAAACTTTTTCTGTAGATGGAAAATCTTCTGTTCAATAATGTTTTGTGTGGTGTTTTTGAGCCGATGGAGCCACCATAACACTGCTTCTCAGAGAGACGGAGGCTTGCTTTGGGGTTTGCGACCAAGACTCGTTTATGCTGGTTCAATTTCACCGTAAAAAAATTTTCGAACCGAATCCACTGACTTTCTTCTGTCTTACAATGACTAAATCCCAAATAGTCTTCTACTCTATTCAAAGTATCCAATGTGCCCAGCACATTTGACACGTTTTCCCGTGTCAAAACTTGTTAAGATTTGATGCTGATTTTTCGTAAGGCTCAACCGCAATACTTGGAAATAGATATGTGAAAACTTCGAGGCAATCCAATCAATGGTGATGTTTCTACAGCGCGATGTCTTATATGCTTCAAATTTGAATCGAATTTTCAAGCGGCGTCATAGCTTTTTTTCTGCCAAGGACTTTCCATCCAAATTTATACACAGACTGCATTAGTACTAGATGATAAGATTCTGAAAACTTCAGAAAAATCGTACCTGAGGATGAGTAGAAAAAAGCCAAAAACTAAAAATAGCACTGTTAGATTTTCGGCCATAATAGACTAAACACTTAAAAAAATAAAATGCACTGTTAGAATCTAGGATAATCCAAGCACATTATATGAAAAATCCAGTTAAATTGACGCATTAGTTTTGCGAAGGGAGCGAGTATAAAATTGTCCAAAATTCGCTCTGAAATAGTTTGTTTCCACCGTAAGAGTATTCAACTTCTAGCTCACTCGAAAATAAAGGTTTTCTCTTTAGAAAATGTCGATAAATTTCAAAATATCAATTAACAACGAAAGAAAATCATAAAGAGTAAAGCAATTCTGAGATTTCTGTCTTACTCAAATTGGATCTAGTTAGAACAAGCCGCATGGCGATAGACCTTCTACGACATTATTTCGTATGCGGAAATAAGCAAGATGGTTTTGACGGACTGCTGAAAATTGGAGCTGAAAAAGGATTTTTTCGATTATGGAATTATGGTATAAGCGCTTTCCCCAAAAATTGCTTTCGTTTTACATTAGTAGCTTTATCGCTGTCTTTTGAAACTTCGCAACTTAGATTTGATTTGATTTTTGATTGACTCCGACGAAGGACTAACGTCCGAAACGTCAGTTCCTATTTTCACTACGGTGTATAACTTATCAATCTACGATAACTTAGATTCTACTTCTTCTTTAGATTCTTAGCGACTCAGATAAACCGTCCCAACCAGTTAACTCGGTCTACCCTGCCACCAGGGTCTTGTTTGATTTCGAAAACATCACAAAAAAACTGTATTTTTTGTGAACCTAGTTCTGGTAAGATTGTGTGAAGACTAGTACTGGCTAGTCAAAATATAGTATCCTCAAATTATTTTAATTACCTTCGTTGTTTTGAGTTTTCTTTCTGGAATTTTAACAATTGATGACTTCTTATTTACTTGGTGAGTTAATCAACCGTTTACATCTGAATAGCTAATAAATGCTTAATTATCAAGAGTAGAACGCGGGTCACTTAGCGATGTTAGTCATTTTGCTTCGTGTCTTTCGAGTACGAAGGATCGCTCATCTCAGTTTCGCCATGACATGGCTTACTGTAGTACTGTTGTTATGTGCAATATGCTACAGCAAATGTATTGAACACAATGACCTCATGAACAAGCATGATGAATTCCTGTTTAGTGGTTTTCCTGGGTCCATTTTATTCTTTCCAATCCACACCACCAAAGACATCCAACAACAAACCACTCAAGTTCCTAATAAAATGGAGTGTGTCTTTGCATGCCTTGAAGTTCCTTGGTGTCAATCGATGAATTTTCAAACCACAGCCCAGAATAATGGACTTCACGTATGTGAGCTGTTATCAACCGACAAACATACTCACACGAAGAACATGACACGAAACGACACATTTACTCATTTCAGCATGAAGGTAAGTCCACTTCTAACCAAACGTACAAATAACTCCTTTAAAGTACGAAAAGATCAGTGATATTTTTTAGTGAGGTAAAAAATGTCAGGCATTTAAGGAATTTCTGTGAGTGTTTTCAATTCTCGAAAACTCAGGTTTTCAAAATTTTTATCGCTAGTTTTTAATAATTTATTCTTTAATTGTTCTTCACTTTTCACTTCATCACTACGCGGCCCTTTTTCTCTGCTGATTGCCTCAATTTAGTAATTGTGAAAAACCTTGAAATTATTTTGTAAATTGTTACCATTCTTGCAGAGGTATTTTCTGCCCTTTGTCATGCTTTACTGGGTCGTGGGAGAAGAACACATTTGCCCCATTCCTTTTGAAGAAACTGTCTCCACACGAGAGCCGATCAATCGAGAAACCAGTTTCCAAACCGATTATTCTGGATATTATACGCCATATGCATAAAATATTTTGGCATTAACGAACACTAGAAACCGGTAATCTTGGAAACCTTTAAAAAATCAGATTTAGCCATTAAAGTTGTGTTAACCTGATACAAAAGCAGGATATTTTCAACAACAACAAAAACGGGACATTCATTTAAGCTTAGCTTAATATACTTTTTCGCTTCAAAAACTCGCTTTATTTTGGGACGCTATATTAATCATTAAGCATTTGGAACTGCTTTTTATTTAACCTCTTGTACGCGGGCGGTCCGGAAATATGTTGAGCGTTTCCAAGGAAACCGCAGCGCATGTTGGCATTACAAATTTTTAAAAACTATCGTTTCAAGGCAGAGATTTCTCATCAATTTTCGTATAGCTTTTTTGAAAGCCATAGACACAGTAATGTTTAAAGAAAAGGAAAACATGAAAGAAAACTTTATTTGGTCTCGGTAAAAATATAATAAATACAACTTGTAATAATAAGAGCCGAGTGTAATTTTAAAAATACTAGTAACTTTGAATTATATGTTAAGAAAAAAAAAAACAAAGTTCAAAAGTAGAGAAATTAAGACTGTAAGACTGACTAAGACTTAACAAAATTTTATAGTAAAATTATTATTTTTTCAATAAGATAAACACCGCCCTTTTAAGTAGTAACACAGAAAGTATTGCTAGACGAATTGCTAATTAGGAGAAAAGAAAAGAAATCACAGATTCCGCAAAGAAGTTGATAGTATAAACTCACAAATTCAAGTTTTTTTTAATATACACTTTATTACAGAAACGTTGAAACATAAAAATAAAAAGTTACAAAATATCAAATAGGAATTGCTAAAGCTATTGTAGGGTTTAGCGCGTGATGTAATTTGCCACACGATGTCATACTCGAAGTTAAAGCCAGCATGTAGACTAATAAATCCTAAATCGGTAAAATAAGCAGGCAAAATCAACGCCAAAGTTAGTACGGCAACTAAAATCAAACAGTGGAAAATTATCTCACCCGCTATAAAATAACACAACAGCATTGAAAACAAAGAAAAGAATATTTTTTCATCTGCTTTGAAATAGTGGAGTTTTATCCGTCTATCAGTGAGGAGCTCCTGAACATAGCAATAGACTTCGCGCGCACCTGCGAATGTTATTATCACAGAAGACGAAAGAAGCATCATTATTCAAGCGAAGAAATCCCTCCTCGCCCATAAGCAGCAATAATGGCAAAAGAAAAACTCCACTCCTTTTGACGTTACAATGGGTAGCTATGATGGTCAGAAACCAAGTGTGGCGAGAAAATAGGCCTGTAAAGAGCTAAAACGACGGCTTAGCCGTCATAGACATTAAATCAAGAGAATCCGAGCGAGAGAATAAAGAAAGCAATCGGCATTATTTCTCACACTAGTTTTAGCTAGTTTTTAGCCCACACTAGTTTTTAGCTAGTTATCTCTTCAGCATTATTGCATATACACTCAATTGAAGAATCGTTGTCGGGTTCAGAAACATAGAAGCTGAGCCCGAAATGGCACATGGGAAGTACGTTAATTAGATGCATGATGTGACCGGCGACCCGTGGCATCATCCACTGTTTTTAATACGAGTTTATTGGCATTCTAAACAGACTGCATGGATGGTGCAAATGAATAAATTATGATATAATTATGTCATTTCCCATGTGCCGTTTCGGTCTCTGCTTTTATGTTCTGTTTCTGAACCCGACAACGATTCTTCAATTGAGTGTATTCAAGAAGCACGGACTAACCAATACCGTCAAACCGAACAAAAAGATTGTTAACTTTCTCGCTGTCACATTTAACCTAACCTAGAATACATATAGCCCCTTTACGAAGCCTAACGCCAACTTACTGTATGTCCATCGGAAGAGCAACCACCCACCCACAATCTTACAGAACATTCCAGACGGAATTAACAGGCGGCTATCGTCAATATTGTCATAAAACCATTGACCTGGTTTGAACAACCCTACTAGAAAGCGCTAAATGAATGTGGGTACAATTAACAACCAGAGTTTGAGCCTCACGAAGCAACCAAAAGAAAAACAGACCACGCACCGATATTGTGTGGTACAACCCAACCCCAGCAAGAGTGTTAACAAAAGCAAGAAAGAATTGTCGAGAACGATTTCAAGACCCGCTATAGAAGCCATATTGCCCAAACCATAGTAACCAGTCATCCAGAAACTAAACAGACCTCAACAAATACCTTCTTGGTCTCTCAAAGACAATAACATCGACTATGACATATATCACGCTGCGCTAAACACTACAGTCATGGGCTGTAGGAGAATATTTGGTTTGTGACAGGGAAAATGCTTGTTCGTAGACCAAATAAATCACTAATCACTCACTTGGATCTGTCTATCCGTGTTTTATTGATTGTTACGTAAGTCTCCCATGAATAAACATGAAAATATGGTCGTTCGACCTCCTTTAACAGTTTTCTTCGATTCTAACCCCCATCTTTGTCTTTCTAATGAGCCCGCTATATGTTACTATGAAAAATACGTCATTAAAACAGGGAGCCCAGTTTCTGTTGTATTTCCTTTTTACTAAAAATTAAGAGGGTAGGCCCAAAGTGGGCGTTGCCACCCTCTCAACTGAGATTTATGGATTATGTACCACGTGATCACCTTGAATTGCTTTGAGCTCGATGCCAGTTGTATCGTAATCATGGGGCATTGTTTCAGTTTTACGGGTCCAAAATTCGTTTTGGAAATTCCTTTGGAACAACAATAATAATTCTTGTCGTTGTCGTTTATTTAACTTTTCGACCCCAATACAAGTATTCCTTTTTATCTTATATTATTACTTGAATTGCTGTCAATAAAACGTTCTTCTTAGAAAGAATTAAACATATTTACTGCTGAGCACTTTAAAAGAATGTTTTAGTGCATGAATTAAAATATGGCGAAATAACATCGCCGCTAACATCATTTGTTTACTGTTTTAAAAACACAGACGGCTCAGATCAGCTTTAAATAAATCGGAAATACAAATACTGCTATGCATTTTACTTAGTACAAGTAAAGCATTGGACCCTATTGAACTCTTCATGGCTGTAAGAAGCAACCAAAATAAGAGGTTTCATAGTATAAACTCTAACCATTTTAAGACGGAACCAAACTAATTCAGAGCACTAGTTTTGCGAAGGGAGCGAGAATAAAATTGTCCAAAATTCGCTCTGAATTAGTTTGGTTCCACCTTAAATCAAAATATTTTTTAAACGTCGATACGTGTTTATAAGTACTTAAACCTAGACGCTCAACGGCTGCATTTTATCCATAGAAATGGCTCTAGCGGGAGATTCAATTCGTTCATGTCCTTCAGATAGTGAGATTAGTACATTTACAATTAATTAATAAGAAAAACCCTCGAAAGTAATCAGTAGAACAAGCGAACAATGCTTCCAATTCGATTCAGTATGTTCAGGAGAACCCCTCGAATAATTTTGAAAACAAACGAGCAATGCTTTCCGCGTCATCATCTGCCATCAAGGTTAGTACGATGAAATAGTACTTTGGGCTTACCCTCTTAATGTTTAGTAAAGTAGAATACGACAGAAAATGGGTACTATAGGTCTAGCAAAAGATGTAATTTATGCCTGACGAAATTTTTTTAGATTCTTTTTTCAACTCCATCGCTACAATTCTGACAAAAGAAACGTATCTTGTAGGAATAGTGGCAAGGTATTACAGCGTAACAATTAGTTATAGTTAGAAAATTCCTATGTTAATTCGCAGAGATTCTTTCTTTCTTCCTTCCCTCCTTCCCTTCGTTCGTTCTTTCTTTCTTTCTTTCTTTCTTTCTTTCTTTCTTTCTTTCTTTCTTTCTTTCTTTCTTTCTTTCTTTCTTTCTTTCTTTCTTTTATTCAAAACCAGCATTTATATATTTTTACTCGTGCAGAACTAAAAACATCAATATTAGTTAAGTATTTATCGATAATTCTTTTTTTAATAGAGTCCTTGTGAACCACAACCTTGTCTCAATGGTGGCACCTGCAGCCTTCAGAACAACAGGCAGGAATATCGCTGTCAATGTACGAAACATTTTGGCGGTAAAATGTGTCTAAATGGTGAGCTTTAATTCACTTTGAAATAATTTTTTCAACAATTTGAAAAACCAGTCACATCACACAGTACACGAGTATTCTTTGTTTGCGCGTAACGTTATAACCGTCATTTTTGAAGATTACTTCGACAATCTACGCACTTTACTACCGAAATCAAAATCAATACCGTCCCTGAAATGCTATTCGCAGATTAAACCTAAGCCAAAAGCCCAACGCCCAAAATACAACTGATTTGTGCCAAGTGGCGTGTGGTGCGCAAATCGATGTTTTCATCTTATTTTGAAGCAATTCATAACATCATGCCAAGAAGAACTAACTAGAAGATGCATGCATGCATCATGACTAAAAATCCTGACATTGAATCTTCGTTGGAGCTGAGTGGATAAGAATCGATGAGAAGCGTTTTTTACTTATATACGTTTGATAAACTGATTTTTCTATTGGCATAATCGATTTATTCAGAAACGGCTTTTGCTTCACCCCCTTTTTCCATTTTTGATTTCATTATTCAAAAGAGGACTTTATTATTCCTTCTTTCATGTTCTAAAATTCTGTTTATTTAATTAATTATTTACTTATTTATTTATTTATTTATTTATTTATTAATTATTCACCTACGGGTGAATATAGCGCGCACAGGCACACTCGTTTGTCGATTTGTGGCGCTTGCACAAACAAACGAGATAACTAATAGAGTGACCACAGTAAATCCGTGAAACTTTAGTAATACTAAATAGCACAATTTCATGCAAATTCCATTGTTTTCTATTGTTTAATTAATACTATTTTGTACTATTTAGTAATTAGTGTTTCACGGATTAATTGTTTGCACTCTAACATTTGAAAAAAAGTAACAAAACACTCTCCATTATTTGTTAAATTCATTTGTGTTAAAAATACTAAAACAATTATGGAAGACTCGCGTCTGGTGGTGTGTGTGTGTGTGTGTGTGTGTGTGTGTGTGTGTGTGTGTGTGTGTGTGTGTGTGTGTGTGTGTGTGTGTGTGTGTGTGTGTGTGACAGCGTTCTTCAATTCTGTAAAGGGGAAAAATATTACTAAGGAGAAATAATCTAGAAAAAGAAACTCATCACGAGTGCTAGTACTTTTTCCTAAAGTCAAAACCGGTCCCAAGCTCTTACGTCATACTTGACCTAAATGGTATAATCTAGTTTGACCTAGTACAAACCAGTTATGTGACGTATTGCGTGAGCTTAGCCTTAAATACGAGCTCACTCAGAGTTCAGTTCAGTTGGCAGAACAGTGCAGCAAGAGCAGAGTTGAAAGCCCAGCTAGAAGCAGAACAGAGATTATCTAATTGGGTTCATTGTAAAGTACTACAAGCAACAGAAAATAAAGCAGAAGGAAGCAACTAAAGAACGACCCGAAGCTTTTTGTCCGTTGGGAAAGTATCACTCCCAAGGGCCGATCCAGGTTTTTTTTGAAGGGGGGGTCTCAGGGGTAAATTTTGTGGGAAAAGAAATCCCAGTCGCATTTTTAACACAGAAGGCCCATTTGACCTCAGGAATGGCATGAGGGGTCGCGAGCCCCCCGACCCTCCCCCTGGATCCGCCCTTGACTCCCCCACTTTTCCCTTCGTGACAATTGTCAATTGATAAAAAACAACGATAAGTATTGATAACAACTTCTCCCTTTATCTCTCCCTTTAGGTAATCCTGAATATTGCGATTTTGAAATCGACATGTGCCTGTGGACTAGCGACCCACTAAATACCTACAGGTGGTACCGCAGGAAAGGATCTACATCCACTTCATCAACTGGTCCCACTGGTGATGCAACAGTACCTTTGAACAGAGCAGGTTAGAACTGATACCGAAGCTACCATAGATTACGAAAGTCGTGATGGCTATCAGTTGGACGACTGAAAAGTTATAATCTCATATTTGTCTCTGAATAAAGTCAATCTTCTTCAGAGCTAGTTGTGGAACGAAAAGAAATTAAATCTGGGAAATTACGGACTTTCGCATAGCGAATTTTGCAGTTCAATTTCGCCAGAGCTTAGAAGAGCTTTGAGAACTATGCAAGCGAACGATGTAATCTATAATGTATGCGCGCAGAGGATCGTGGTTTGACTAGGATTTAGGATTCATTAACTGAGACAGGGCCTGACTAAGTGGAAACTAAGGGTAAAAATTTTTATTTTATTTCAAATTTCCAACCGAACTTACCCTAGTTTAAATTAGTTTTTATATTACATATACCTTAGCATTGGATATATCTTAAATACATTAATATTATAAATTAGTATTGAAAAACCCCTTGGGGAATACTTAATAAAGTATGTATGTTTATGTACATTAAAGGCGAATACTCTTTATTGTTAGGTTTTTACGTCTACGCTGAGGCTACAAGTGTAGCGGTAAACAAGAGAACAGAGCTTCGCAGTCCGGTATTTACCGCTAATTCTGGACGATGTCTTCAGTTTGCATACTACATGTATGGATCAGGCATGGGATCATTGAATGTCTATATAATAGATGTGCACACAGGAACAAAGAATATGACTTTTACGCAAAGCAGTAACCAGGGACGGAAGTGGTATAGAGCAAGTGCAAATGTTACAAGCCCTAATGATTATAAGGTATTTTAAGAATAAGTGAATTGTGTTTCTTTAAGAATATTTCAGTCATTTTTCTCGCAAAAACCCATAACCTTTTGTTTGTTAGTCATTAACGCTCTGAAACTAATTGTAAAGAATAAGGTCTACACGATTTTTAATCCCGGTCACTTTGGACTAAAGCTGTTTTAGGCCCCGTCCACACGTATCCGGAAATTTTTGTGTCCGCAAATTATTTTTTGCGGATACCAAGATGTTAGCGTCCACACGCAGTGTATTCGAATCGTCTTCACCTTCCACGCGTATCCATTTTCGTAAAATTTGAGGATGCGGACACGTGTGGACGCAACCCGTATCCGTAAAAAAGATTGCGGATACAAAAATTTGCGGATACGTGTGGACGGGGTTTTGTAAACTAAGTGGTAATTGATTCCGAAAGAGCTAAAGTTCAACAAATGATATACATTTAAGATTATAAAACACTCATTAGGTATTCCTTCAACTAAATATTTCGATCGTTATAAGAATAGTTCCAAGTACCTCCACGTATACTAACATTTTATTTGATTGACGGACGTGTATTTGCCCAATTTTAATTGATAAATAATCCACTGCACGATTGCTTCAAGCATTGCGCTTCCTTTCATCTATACTGATCTACTGCGTCCCACCTGTTTGCGTATGTTTACTTGTAAAAATCAATTTTTAGTTAAAATATCATGTATTCTTAACATCTTACAAACAGGTTGTGTTTGAAGTCATTAGGGGAACAAACGCTTATAGTGACGTAGCACTGGATGATATATTCCTTCAAGATGGCGAGTGCACTGGTTAAGGACCAACAAGTACAACCCATACACATCCGTCAGTTCACGGCTGCTTCACGTCCCTGGACCGCCGCCCGTCCCAATAGACCCTTTTCGAGTTCCAAATTATCGCTGTGTTTCTTGATTATAGACTCATTTACACAGGGTTAGCCTCGAGTTTGTGCAGAATATTCACGTGTTCCAGTCAAGGTCCGTCGAGTTTCAAAATGTTTGTATTGTCGAAGTTGTGCATTCTTTACTTTTCTGTTGGTATTCGTGAATATTTAAACACTGATATGAGGCTAACCCTGTGCAAATGAGTCTGTAATCAAGGAACACAGCGGTAATTTGGAATTCGAAACTAGTCTATTCTCGTCCCCCAACCCCTGCACTGCATATACTCTGCTGCAAGTGACCTTACCCACAACAGCTGATTATCATTATTAGATATTTATGTACTGGGGTGTGTATACATGAGATACCCTACTACGCGTGACCTTACTCACACCACGTGATTATATATCATTATTAGATATCTATGCACAGGGGTGTGCATGCATGATATACCCTACTACGCGTGACCCTACTCGCACAAGGTGATTATATATCATTATTAGATATCTATGCACAGGGGTGTGTATACATGATATACCCTACTACACGTGACCTTACTCACACCACGTGATTATCATCATTAGATATCTATGCACTGGGGTGTATATACATGATATATCCTACTACACGTGACCTTACTCACACCACGTGATTATCATTATTAGATATCTATGCACTGGGGTGTATATACATGATATACCCTACTACACGTGACCTTAATCACACCACGTGATTATCATTATTAGATGTCTATACACTGGGGTGTGTATACATGATTGTGAAATTCATGAATACATTTAACGAGGACCTAAGCCAATACGGCTCTAGAAATAAGGTCACATGAATATCATGTAAACCCAATAAGCCTTTTCATAGTTTAAGAATCGATTCCACTGCGCATGCGATTTTATCCCGAATTTCTCGCCTTCTTTTGTCTAAACCTTTTGTTCTTATTTAAACAAAAGAAGATGAGAAATTCGGGATAAAATCGCATGCGCAGTGGAATCGATTCTTAAACTATGAAAAGGCTTATACAAACCTTACAATGAAAATGATAATTAGATATAACCACTGGTGGATGTATACTGTTCTGATACAGCACAATAGGTTGTATCTAATTAGCATATGAATTCAAAATGTCTCAAAAGATTTATGAATTATTCATGGAATTTCACAAGTTGTTTACAACATTCGAGGCTGTGTCCTATCGGCCATACAATCACTCGCCTCCGACTCGTCATCGTATACAGTCCTTTGACTAAACGTTGTCGTTGATCGGATCATCCCTACGCGCCTAGACCGAAAAGGATAACGGGTAAATTACCGAGAACATTGCGTCATCCAAACTGCTCGCCAGCGTAAATCTTGGCCGTATACTCGAGGCATGGTTTTAGCAAATTAATGGGATCAAAAACAGCGAGCTCAAGACGTGTTAGATAACATATGCTGTTCGGTCTAGGCGCGTAGGGATGTAGCCGATCAAACGACAACGTTTAGTCAAAGGACTGTAGTCGATACAACACGGCCGCTCATACTGTATATATTACTTAAATACACTTATTGGATTCAACTGAGCCCATCATGGCAGAATATTTTAAGTCAAGACAAATATCTGCCATAATGGGCGAGGATGCCATAATGGGCGAATCCTATATGTGTTTTCTTATATCGAACAAATATTTATTTTCAATAACAAGAACACTGTAGTTCCAAAACAATTATTTTATTTGCAGTCCAATAGGTTGCTGCCCAATATCGCAAAATAATGGATTGCCACGTGGGATTGAAAGATTATTTGTGAGATATAATAAACCCTACTACACGTGACCTTACTTGTACAAGGTGGCATAACACAACACACTAGAATAAAATATTTATCTATTTCATATATTAACAGTTTACACTTAACAAAGAATTCATTTAACATTAAGTCTTTGTGTCGGCCCGACGTGCCACAGGCATACGGAGGATAATGATGAACGAATGATGGGGTTCACTTGAAGTCTTTACCTGTCTCGTTGGAAATGTTCATCAACTGTTTTGAATGAATTTTTTTCTGAATGACAGCACATTAGGTCGGTGTTAGATCACTTTCTTATCAACATAGAAGTTCTTAATAGCGTTTTCAAGTTGTGACGTATTTCCGGGTTCAACTACTCACAAAAACTGCTAAATAAAACGGGAGAATTATGTTCTCAATGATTTAACATGAACCTGTTGTCGCACCTGTAACAATTTGAACTTTGGATAACAAATCCTATTATTAAGAGATAATAACAAAAATCTCAGTTATAGAACTTTTTCCTCGATTTGAACCCGGAAGTCGGTTTTTCATTAGACTGACATCACAATAAAAAGCTCTATTGTGATAGAGTTGATATCGCTTTACTTTATAAGATAATGTAGTAGGAATAATAAAAAATACTTAACAAAAAGAAGGTCGCCATATCCTTTCTCTATCCCCGTATCCCTGTTATGTAATACTATTGATACCTTCTTAAGAGCTAGAGCTACAGCTAAGAATGTCATTTCCAACTACTTCATAATACGTGTACGATCGTTTAGTAACAAGTCTCTTGAGAGTGACGGTAAGAAAAGCCCATCCCATTATAAAAAACCCAACGGCACTACCAACGATAAATGCTCTGTGACGACGAGACATGCGTTCTTCATCTGTCATCTTTTGATAAAAATGAAAAAAAGTAGTCGTCATGATTAATGTCATTTCTAAATCAACCGATCTCAGAATGATTTTCCAGGTAACGGACACGAATTATTATTTTTTTCGAGGGGGGAGGGGTGGGGGAGGGGCTTTATAAATGTCATCCCATTTTCGATCCATTTTTTCTTTTTCTTATTAGAGTCGGAGGCTTGAAAAATTAAAAAAGTAGAAAACGCGCGTGTTGTGCACGGTTTTAAAGCACGCGGAGGTTGGCAGAACGCAAGAGAAATGCGGGTCGATCTCAACAAACAAACGCCATTAACCAAACAGAAAGTGAGATTCGTAACAGGTATAGGCATAAAAAGAATAGTAAACTGGTATATTGTATACTGGTATATTGTGTACTGTTCAAAAATGAAAATAGTACGTTAACATTGTATGCATAGTTACCATCAAGGTCGTTACGTCATCGGAGTTGGATGCCAAAAAGTGCGCAAAGCATGCTGGATCTGTTACGTCTTCAGAATTACAGGGCACTAAAAAATCAGACAAATGCAGAGTATGCAGAGTAAAACATATATTAAAGTGCACATGAACCCTTCGACAATACTTTCAGTACTGATTCTACACGAAGTAAATAGTTGAATGGTAAAATATTTCTTGATTTGAGTGATGCGTTTCTAAGTTATGAAGGTTTATACTTCCAATATGCTAATGAGTGTGACGTCTATTAAGGCTTAATCAAATATACAAAATCGAACTGGTTCATAGAAACAGTATTTAAAAAGCATCATTATTTTACTCATGGTTTACATGAAAGCTATTTACAATTTTTATTTTCAAAATGGCCAGCATTTAGTATTACTAGTTACAACAAAAACACTCAAATACCTTACCTGACGTCATCATCATTAACATATTGGAAGTATAAACCTTCATAACTTAAAGACGCATCACTCAAATCAAGAAATATTTTACCAATCAACTATTTACTTTATGCAGAATCAGTACTGAAAGTATTGTCGAAGGGTTCATGTGCACTTTAACGCCTTTAACATTACATAGTAAATCCAATTCAGACTATATGCTTGCATGGAGTGTAACGTTTTGTAACGTGCATTTGGCGTGTATCGAGTAAACTTTACATACAGTCAGTCAATAGACCGTTTTCTCAAGGTTGCGTGCGCATCCAACTTGACGGGCCACAAAACTGAAAAACGCAAATTCGGTAAAATTGAGAAGACAGTTTTATATTTAAAGAGAAGAATAATCGATTTTATGAATTCTTATCGCAAAAAAATTCATAGCAATGCATGCATGATAATATTCGTGTTCTGGTATCGTGGCCCGTCAAGTCCCTTAAATTTGGATGCACACGCAACCTTGAGAAAGCGGTCAAATCAAAAAACAATTGTTTTCGACTGGCTGAGCCTATCGCGACTGGAATAAAGAGAGTATATGAGTAGAAATCACTGAAGTGGTTAATTATCTGCTATGAATTAGTTGTTTGCACTGACTAATATGATAATAATAATGCGAAAAGAAAACAAAGGTCAATATGATTTTTATTTAGTTACAAAAAGTTCCAAAATTTCGAAAATATTTAGGCATTAAAAGAGCATCTCCTTCAAGGCTGGCCGCTCGCCAGCAAAGGTTTGTTCTGTAAACCCCGAGGCATATCAAATCAGATACTGTAGTCCACCGTTTAAGTGATTCCTACTCATAGCTCCTTTCGTTCCAGTCATGTGGGCCTGAACCGGAGGAATTAAGTCTCTTCTACTCTAGCTGATCTCCGCCAATTTTTCAAGTCAAATCTTTTACACAAAGCCTCCAACGCTGAAGGAAAAAGATGTGGTGAACAGGTAGAACAGAAATTGTAGTTTGATTAGGGCTTTGTAAACAGTGTTAGCTGAATATTTTTATTATGTTTCAAGTACTGAAAGGGTTTGACATTTTCGCTGAAACCAAAACTCAAGATTTCGACAGCAATTCACGACAACACCAGTTCACAGCAACATCTATTCACAACAACAATAACAATAACGAAAACAAAAACAATTTCCAACAATAACAACAACAATTCGCTACAAAATGCAATAACAACACATTCACTGCGAGAGCAACATCAGCAGCAGCAGCACACTCGATTGTTCAGTTGAAATAAATGAAGAACGACTCGTTAGTTCAAAAATATAGAATCAATGAGAAATATCACTGCCCGCATGATGCTGATGCATGATGCATTCATAATGACTAAATAGTATTTTTACACAAGTGAATATAATAAATCCAGCGCGCTCATTGGTCCTAATTTACGTCTTATGCTGTTATATTCACCTACTGGTGAATATAACGCGCACGCGCACGCTCTTTCGTCGATTTGTGTCGCTTGCTGAAATTAATTAAATTTGGAAAAAATAAATAAATTTTTAAAAAAATTTTCTTCCTCGTTATTTATTTGTGTTAAAAACAATAGACAATTATTTGCCTCAGGCGTATTAGTGAATATCGGGGAAAATTTACCGAGACGCGAGTCTTCTCCGATATAACATTGTTAAATATAATTTAACTCGAAGGTAAATCATCTGAGAATACAGCACAAAAAGTCATAAGCGGGCTATAGCGACAGTTTGTTAAGTAATACCTGGCTCGTAGTAACAATAGTAAATCCTTGTATTATACAAGTCTTCTTTTACTCCATAAGGTGCTACCGAACTGTGTTTGTTGTGATTGGTTCGATCTTCATCATCAAAGAACAGGTACTCAATAGATGCCTGTATGACGAAGACAAATTATATCAATACCTATGCCTACTAGCACTCTAAGGGTATATGTTGAGGACGATATAGGATATCAAACCTTCGTAAATAGGCATTCCCAGCTCGAGACTGAGGAAAAAACCTATTAGAATAGGTATGGCAATGCATTGTGGAATTTTTTTAGGAGATGGCATCATTCCAAGATTACGTCAATTTGGTTCCCTGTAACAGCCCCAAAATGCTTTGTTCTTCCTACTCGATCCAACTTTTAATAAAACTAAAACGGCTAAAAGAGCATTTTGGCTTGGACGTTTTTAAATCTCAGCGAGCAGATACGTGATTGTTCGTAACTCAATCAAACAATCTAGGTTTCAAGGGAATGGCAGGTGGTCTAAAATAAAAAGTCGATAAACATTAACGAATGATAGATTGCGTCTGTTGTAATTTAACGCCTGCAATCAAGCCATCATAAGCATAGCATACGAAAACAGTGTGCATTGGTATCGTCTTACCTCAAAACCATGGACTTTCTGACATTCTTTGGATTGGAATGCAATAAGAAAAAAAGGTTGCCTAAAAGGCAATAACATGGAGATGGACGTGTCTCCTCTACTGTCACAGCAGTAATATATCAGTGTATTCGTATCGTAAATCCCATCAGGCAATGCGCCACCATATGAATTTGTGTCGCCTAAGGAAGTGTTTTCGTCATCCCAGTAAACCCACCCTGTAAATGAAATACGCAGATTATTAAAAACACAAAATCTGCAAAAAGTCAACTCGTATAAGTTTTTGCCAGGCTTCTTTAAACCAAATTAAATCAATAGTCACTAAGACCAGTTATGCGATCAAATACTACTGACATACCAGGGGATCATATTTCTCTACTGACTTCCAATACTCACCACACACACATTATGACTTAGACCATGACTATTCCCAGTCAAATAATTGGCACGTGACTAATTATTGCTTTTTTTACAAACACATTATTTATTATATTTATTTCTGAATTAACTATATATTAGGTATTATTATATAGTTAGGAAAGTAAGCAAGCACTGATTGGTCGAAAACTGTGCTTTATTAGTGAACGGAGGAATCTCGCACCCAGAGCCTGCGTTTCTTCTGGCCTGCGCTGAATCTATATTTTGAGACCACGATTTCTTGGATTTCTGGTATAAGAGCGCATGCGTTCAAAAACTTGCCAAAAATAAAAATATGTTTCTGATTTGTAATTTTTATTTTGATCGGAACACAGAACTCTGTTTTAAAGCATGATTTTCATTGATTATATTTCACTTCCGAAAAATCGAACACGCGCAAAATAATGGATTATGCCAAAGCCGTTGTTCTTCGCCGCAGGGCAGAAGAAACGCAGGCTCTGGGTACGATAGTGAACGGAGCACAATGCTGACGTCATCCGCGCGCGCAAAGTTCAGCTAGATCCTGCGACCTTCGTTTATTTTTTTTTCTTTTTTCCTTTGCGTAAATAAATTAATTACCGAAATAAAATTATTAACTAAATATAAAAACTCCAATAAAACAGCATTTTTTCGTCCGTGCTCCGTTTATCATAAAGCACTTAGGAAGTGCTGTAAGAACTCAAGAAGTGTGAGAAGCATTCATTTTTACGTCACTTCCTGCGTGCTTAATTTATTACTGAACGGAGCACGAAAAAAGCTGTCTTATTTGTGTCAAGTGTTGTTTTGTAGGTTGGTTTTATAATGGTTAAATTAATGTGTCTTCAACCAAAAATGATTTATTCCGAGGTTTCGGGCATTGGCTCCCATTAGCTGTTTTATTTGTTGGATTCAGTGCTTTGCTTTGCGAGCTTGTTGTCATTGATGCGCTCACCAGGGCTGGATCCAGGATTTTCAATAGTAACAACATAATTGGCGATACAAACTAACAAACAAAAAAAAGAATCTCTAGCTTCTAATTAGGGAGTTCTTAATCATCCTTTAGGAGGTTAAGGGGGTTGGAGATAAAATCGAGGTGATATAATTGCGGGGTTCTTAGTTCTCAATTCAAAGTGGTTCCGTCGTGGTTTAGGACGTCCAGCCTCCCACCCCCATCCCCCCCGAATCTCCATGCCCTTTCATTCCCCCCCCCCCCCCCCCCCCCCCCCACAAACACTTGTGCATTGCAAAATATAAAATCCACGTACCTTCCTGTAATCCCTCGGGACATTTGTCATCTTTTTTATATATACAATATTTTCCCATAGGCCATGGTCTTGTAGGCTCAGTTTCTCTACCATGGCTAGGGACTTCTTTACTTTTGGTTTGATCATCTAAGTGCATACAAAACTCTTGCCTTATACCACGACTGTTAACTTTACCAGACAAATGGCTGGAGTTCGATTTTGAATTTAGATTGCGAAAGTTCTCGGTGTCATGGTAACGATATCCTTGTTGCCAACCGTTACCAGGGCAGCCAGCCAGTGGTTTGGGAAGGCCGTACGAGCCCCCTGGCCATGTATTGTAGTTGATGGGAATTTGACTGACAGGTAAACCTTTGGAAAGAAAAAACCTCGATTATAGCTGCAATTGATTTGCAAGAAGGTCCGAGTTTATTGTCGATTGTTATAGGAAAAAAGATTTTATTCTTTGGATGATAACCAATTTCGATTCTAATATTTACCTTGCAAATACAATGAGTTCTTTTTTACTGGAATATCTCCTAAACGTCCAAGCATGACTGTGTCACGCAATCTACCCAGGCCTGTCACGGAATGGTTTCTCAGATGTAATTTGAATTCTGCTGCTAAGTTACCTTCAAGTACGGACTTTTTGGTTGTGTGGTCCTCCCTGTATAGTCATAAAAATACGTATGTGTTGGCGAAATCTAACCCTTTCTTGTATTAGCAACGTTTTTTACATGCTATTATTAGTAGAATAAGAAAAGAACCAAGCAGGCCTTTGGCCACCCTCAGCTATTTTACATAAAAACGTGTTCGTTATCGATAGCAAACGAAAAACATCCGCCCTTAGTTGCCTTCGAGCCCAAAGTCAATACGACGCCTGAGCTCTGCGGATCAGTGTCTCGGGGGATGGCAATCAACAATATTGAATTTTGTTTAAATTCCACCTAATGTCGGGCAAGGTCTTTAACCACGAAATGAAATATCCGGAGCAAGAAATATCGAGCAGCAACCCTTTGATAATTGAGGCTTATTACAGGTAATCGCACAGGTTTTAGTTTAATTTGGAATTACATTTGCACGAGTGTGTTTTCAAAGGCAGTGAGTGTCAAAATCGCATTTCCGTGCTTGCAACTTTTTATCATGGGCAGGGGATTGAATTCCATCATAAATTAGGCATCATGTCACAAAAAAGTTGAGCTGGGTCTTCCTCGTTTGGTATGCTGCCTGGGAACTTTTTACCAGACAAGCGATTTTACTCCACTTTATGCAATTACAACTGGTATAAACTGGTGAACATTCATATGATATCATATGAATACATGCAATATATCAGAAACACACTAAAAACTATGAAAGCAATTCAACAACTGACTTGCCTTAGTTGAGTAACAGTCATATTTTCAAACATCGGGTCGTCTTCAAAATGATTCATAATCTGACAAATAATTAATTTGTTTATTCCTGATTAGAAGCTTCGGAAGTACAGTTGGGAATATATAACAACATATATAGTTACCTCTGTACATATACAGCTATTTCAAATATATTGGCGAACATGGAAGGTTTTATTGAACTCCGAGTCCGAAATGCGCTATGGGCGACGCAACAATATAATTTTCCCCCTAAACTTTGTCTGCACATATTTTCTTCGGTGCTGACATATTAAAGCGGCACTTGATTATTTTAGCAAAGTTTCAGCTCCAATGAAAGAGTTTTGATTTTGGAGCGATTTTCGTCCAAGTGCCACTTCAACACATACAGTCAATTCAAAAAATGTTGTCGTCGAACAACTCAAGCCTACGCAACTGGACCGAAAGGAACTCTGTGTAGCAATCATTGAAGCCGAGTTGACTCCATATTAATTTTATCTGACTAGTTATGCCTGGTTTACAGCACGAACCTTTGTAGGCGAGCGGGAAGTGTTGAAGGAGACGTTTTTTAATGCCTTCATATTTTCGGAATTGTGAACTGAATCATAACTACTTTGTTTTTCTTTCCCTAAACCCAAAGACATGCATTTGATGGATTGTTTCTCGCCAGTATTGTCTTTATTACTATTCTCACTGAATAAATTATCACCAAGCAGTATAAATTAAGTCAACACACATGACTCATTGCATAACGTCGTTTGGAACTTCGAAGTACGAATTTTTCCTCACCCACCCACCCTTAAGTCTGGTGGCGGTTGTGTTCTCGTTTTCCCTATTCTCGCTGTTTGCCTCATCATCGTCGCGGATCTCGCCCCATAACTTAATCATACTGCGACGTGATAATGGCTTCAGTGAGGATATATAACTAGCGGGAACAATTAATTCAGAACGAATATTTAACCGCTTCAGTGATTTTTACCCATTTTCCTTTCGGTCCAGTCGCGTAGGTTTGAGCCGGTCAAAGACAACGTTTTTTTGAATTGACTGTATGAATCATAATACATTTCAAGCTTGGTGATACAACATCAGTGTGCAACAAAGCCCTCGACCTTTTTTGAATTAAAGTAGGTGTATATTACTCAGCAAATCTCATATTTCAGGACTGTAGATTCACTTTGCCCGACCAATACATTTGTTATACAACATCAGTGTGCAACAAAGCCCTCGACCTTTTTTGAATTAAAGTAGGTGTATATTACTCAGCAAATCTCATATTTCAGGACTGTAGATTCACTTTGCCCGACCAATACATTTGTTGTTTAAGTACAAATAATGAGATGATGATCATCCTGAAGGGGTAAATGGGAGCGGGGACTCGCCTTTTTTTTTTTTTGAGCTGGTAAAATGGAATTTTATGTGATGGGAATGAGATCGATTCAAAAAATAAAAAAATAAAAAAAATAATAAATAAATAAAATAAAATAAAAAAATAAAAAAATGGGAATGAGATCAAGATTTGAGCAACAGGCTGGAACTATGGGACTTGGTCAAAATGGAGGACTGGGACCCCAGGACTCAGGACTTAGGACCCTCATAGATCCAATCAAGTGACTCAGTTGTCAGTCGTTGTACTCACAGACGTTTCGATGTTCGACGTCACTGCTTTATACTGAGAGGTTCCCTCTGGTGCTTGGAAATCAGCCCATTTTTGTTCAAGAACAACTGAACCTGTTATTGTCATGTGTCCTAAAATGTCAATATCATTAGTAAAACTTATGCAGCTTGTTTGTATACAGTCAATTCAAAAAATGTTGTCGTCGAACAACTCAAGCCTACGCAACTGGACCGAAAGGAACTCTGGGTAGCAATCATTGAAGCCGAGTTGACTCCATAATTTTATCTGACTAGTTATGCCTGGTTTACAGCACGAACCTTTGTAGGCGAGCGGGAAGTGTTGAAGGAGACGTTTTTTTAACGCCTTCATATTTTCGGAATTGTGAACTGAATCATAACTACTTTGTTTTTCTTTCCCTAAACCCAAAGACATGCATTTGATGGATTGTTTCTCACCATTATTATCTTATTACTAGCGGGAACAATTAATTCAGAACGAATATTTAATCGCTTCAGTGATTTTTACCCATATTCCTTTCGGTCCAGTCGCGTAGGCTTGAGCAGGTCGACGACAACGTTTTTTGAAATGACTGTAATAACAGTGTTACGATGGGCGATAGTGGGATGGGGAACTCGATATTTAGGTCTTATCAAGCAAGTGTGATGTCCGAACCGTAGGTTATGACCGCAAACTTACCAATCATAGCGCGTGAAATTTTAGATAACGTTGCAATATAATAAATGTTGTTACGCGGCAGGCCAAGCGGAATGAAGGCCTATATTGACACTGTTCTCTTAGCTTAGTTTTTCAGTTTTCTCTTAGCTCAGTCTTTTACTTTTCTTAGTTTTCTTGTTTTTATTTCTAGTTTTTTTTAGGAAAGTTTTTTAGTTTTATTTATTTATTTTTAGTCAGTTTACCGCATACACTGTATAAGAGCAGTACACATAATGACACAATAATAATTTCATTTCGTTACTATTACCTCGTGCAGGTTGATACCACGATTTAATCATCATTGTCATCATCATTATCATCAACACAAGTCTATTTATAGTCATATCCTGGTGAATGGATCGTCATTTCGGCCACACCGGCTCAGCGAAGTGCCGTCTACACAAAACAAACAAAGTCAAAAGCTTTTTTGCCTCTGCCTGCCACAACTGACAATAACCTTTGAATGGATACACATACAAATATAAAACGTTTTGTCGGAGTCAAAGGCGATAGAACTTGTGAGCATACAACTAAATACCGCACGGAAAGAAATTCTGAGCTTAATGAATATCTCAACACTATTTAACAATTACACTACGAGGTCGAGTTTTCTATGAGTCCGGCAATAAACTATTTGACTCATAGAAAACGAGAACTCAGCATCAAGGCATGGCTCTCAGATGAAAAAATGATTAGCTATATCATAGCCAGTTTTCTACGAATCTTCCCCAAACTTGGCAAGTTAATGTCTTTTGTGAAAAGAAGGAACCTTAGAGCCTTGGTTACCATGGAAACTAAGTCACGTGACCACAAGGCCGCCATCTTGGATTTTTAAACAAGCCGTTTGTAAACGTACCGAAACATCTTTAAAAGTCATGAAAATGCAGATTACTATTCATATTTACAATGCCTATATGGATCTAATTGGATATCTTGGAAATTATTTTAAGTTTAATTTTTAGAATATATTCTAATTTTTCCAAAAAATTAAAAATATTCTAAAAATTAAACTTAATATAATTTCCAATATATCCAATTAGATCCATATAGGTATTACAAATATCAAAAGGAATATGGATTTTCAGGACTTTTGAAGTAGTTTCAATACGATTACAAACGATTTTTTTTTTAAATCCAAGATGGCGGCCTTGTGGTCACGTGACCTGGTTTCCATGGTAACAGATATGCGGTAATTGCTTGCCTTGAAGAGTTACTACTACGAGCCAAATTTGGGAAAGATTCATAGTAAACTGTCAAAGATATGAATAAATAACTGATTTTCCATCACTTCCTCATAAGAGCCATGCCTTAATGGTGCTGAGAACGAGTAGCCTAATTGTTTTAGCATAAACATACTAGCTAATATTATAGTATTGAAAACAAAAAATGACCCTGAAAACTTTACCGTACAAAGCGACGGTCAACCTGCAGCACTGTTTTCATTCATATTTTCGAACTCGTTTCGAAGTACAGTATTAACGTAAAGCTTAAACTTGCTCTATTTTTTATATCTTTTTGTCTCTATTATTACTGTCAAAACTCTCTTTCTCTCTGTTCTTTATCTTATCAGTTCTTGGGATCATTTTTCTAATTAACGAGTGATAAACTGAAATAATTTATTTACAAATACTTTGTTGTCAGATCATTCAAAGCCGTGCCATGTTTACAATTTGCTTGATATAAGATTCTTGTCAGTTAACTTGCACTTTCTTTATTGTTTCGTCTGTTCTTACCGTTTAAAATTCTTCTTGAATACATGCGAATAAGTTGTCTTTTGGATTTTTTCTGTTCTTTGAGGGAATTCTTTTAAAATACCATCATTATCTCAGTATTCAGTTGTTTGTCCGTCGTAAAGTTTGCACATGAAAATCTCAGCGAAATCCGATGGCCGCTTTTTGGTGTTAAAATTGGCCGGGGGGAGGGGGGGGGGGGGGGGGGGTACTACCCCCCAACTTGGGTAGGGGTGTGCCGCCAGGACCCCAAAACCCTGACCCTATCCCAGACCTAAAATTGTGATTTTACATACCCTATCCCAGACTAAAACTAAGAATTGTACACCCTATCCCAGGATAATAGAGGGAAAAGACGGCTACTGTATTCAATAGATTGCAATCAATATTTATTAACGTTATTATTGTTTTTGTGCCGGCAGAAAGCGTAGCCTATTCGCCAGACAAAAACGACCAAATCGTTAACCCTATCCCAGACAAAAATGATACCCTATCCCAGACAAAATGTCAAAAAATGATACCCTACCCCAGACCCAAAAGCCGAAAAGCCATACCCTATAGGGCGGCACATACACGTATAGCAAATATAGGGGAGTACCACCCCCCCCCCCCCCGGGTAAAATTGCCATAATTCTTCAGTTTTTACTTATCTGTACCGTTCAAAACCTCATTTTTTCCCTTGATAGAGTCTCAGTCTTGTCTTTTCTACAATCGATGTTTAAAGATTTTTTAGAGAACAAGCAGAGATTTCGACAAAACTTGAGCATGCATTTGTTTGTTTTTCGCTACTCGCTATCTATCACAGGATAGATAGTGAGTACGTTAACCAATCAGATTGCAGGATTCGTGATAGTATGCTAGTAGGTTTTTGCTAATACCGAATAACGGCTCCGTGTTCTCGACGAGAATAAGAAGCAGACACAATTCATTCCAGCTATATAGTTCTTGGATGTTAGATTGACTTACCTGTTATCGCCTTTTGCCTATCGCCTTTAGCATCGACAAACGTTTATGAAATTTAGGGTATACTTATTCCATTAAAGTTTGTCACCACAAACCTAGAAATAAAGCTGAGATCACTGAGGTTCATGGGAAACTTTCCATACCAAATGAAAGCTACGTATTGACTCAAGACTACAGCATGAGGATATATATACCGAGAAGATGTGAGACTGTAACTGGCAATGTGCAAGAGTCGTACTGTAAGTCCATCAACAGTTACCAAGCGGTTGAAACGTGTAAAATTTATCCACCTATAATCCTTGTCGATCTCAGCTTCGTAGATTTTCAGGTGACTAACTTTGTTTAAATAAGTATATATATGTCCAGTCTAGTATGGAAGTGTGTGACATATTTAACCTCATTACCTTGGCTCTATGTTTTGAGGGAAACGAAAAGATCCTAAGTGCTGGCTTTTTAATTTGTTTAGTATCATATTTTCCCCCTCAACAATCAAGTCAGGCAAAGACTACTGATAGACATGGGGCTAAAAACAACCAACGAGAATGAACATATTTTGCGTAGATGGATGCTAGGGAGGAAGGAGGGAAAAAGTAGAAAGGAAGGAAGGGAAGAAAAGGAGGACTGAAAAAGGAAAAAAGGGATGATGAAAGGATGGAGAGGTGAAAATAAGACTGTTTCCTACGAACTATAACTTGTAAATAAACCAAAAGTATAGAAGTTTCTTTCTGGCTTAAGACACTCTTAGCCTTAATTCTACCATCACGATGGATCACTATAAATATGGAAAGACAGCCGACTTAGTGATCAATTTTAATGAGAATAAAAACTAGACCTACTCCAGGTTAATTCAAATATATTTTTGTTATTAAATAAAACTATATTTTTTCCCTCCACTTCACCGTTATCAGGCCAAAAAATATATATATTTAAAATAAAAATAAAAATAAAATTAAGTTAATCGAAGTAACGTATTAAATATCAGGCGTTTTCGAATTGCCTCGGTAAAAATTCACTTTTGGAACTTATAACATACATAAATACAAAAACCCAATTCGAAATACTAATTTGGTTTATTCCAGCTGCCGTTATTTTGTATCCTGCTCTTGTGACCATAGCGACATTACCTGTGGGCACAATCCAAGCAGCTTACAAACACGGGTACTTGCTTCTCAAATTCCCCAACCATTGTGAACCACTCGAAGTAATATTCTTATCAAAGCAACATCATTTTCTCAATCATAATGAAAAGTTTGTTACTTCAAACATTGTAGTGGAGTTATGTTTTGAAAAATTGGGCAATTATTACTTGAAGCGCCTTTCCACTGATCGACAAAATTTACAGGTAGATTGTGTTATTTCTTACCTGGAAAACCCTTTTAGTTGTTACTCTTGAATTCAGTCACGTCCATATGTCGTTCGTTTATCAAAATTTCTCCTCAAATGTTTCGCTGAGTGAAAATAAATATCTTAAGCGGTTAAATACTTTTTAAAGGCATTTCAAGCCATTAAAGATCTAGATAATGATGTACGCGTATAGGCCCACAATTCCCCACATACATACAAGTAATTTACCATAGTTACGCTTCATGAGTTTGTTGATGGCAAACATAGTTTGTATTTCTGGTGGTCTTTTCATCGGTTTAACAAAATCACTTTAGCGTTTCAAAATTGTGCTTAGGGAACGGTCCGGCGCTGATTGAAACTACTTAGTTATATATATATATTGGATTAATTTTTTTCAAAATCATAAGAGCTGCTGGCAGGCGTTCCCTCTAGGGCTGTCCACAAGTTGTTCCAAAAACTCCAAAATGTTGCCCAAAATTTGCCAAAAAGTTACTCAAAAGTTTCCCAAAAAAATCAAAAAGTTGCTCAAAAGTTGCCAGAACAAAATGTTCTCAAAATCTTCAATTTTTTACTATGAATTGATAAATTTACCTATAAAAGAATTGTCTTTTCCAGCTTTAATAACTTCAATAGCTTTATAAACTTGAACATACAATATTTTCTTGTCTTTTTCAAAACTTAATGCAAAATGTCAATATTACTTGACTACTGTTGTGTATTGTTAACTATAGAAGCATCTGTTATGCTTCTTCTTCTTCCGAATCACTGGAGCATGCATCTGCTATTTTGTTTTAACAGTAAAACCGCTGACTTTCTGAACGCAAGCATAGATTACCACAAAAACAACACCCTGATGGCAGGGTAGACCTGGTGGTTGGGACGGTTTACTAGTATCAGAGTCTCTAAGAATCTAAAGGAGAAGTGGAAATAAGTTGAAAAAAAAAAAAAAAAAAAAAAAAAAAAAAAAAAGGCAGAGTTTCACTGGCATGCACAATCGCACGGGAATTTTATAACTCGCTGGGTTTTAAATCAAAATGATTCATTTAAGACGTAAATACACGCCATATCAAGCTTTACATTTCATAATTTTTTATTTATCAATATTTTTAAAAAATTTAAGAAGACTATAACGCTTCGAACGGTTCGCCGTGCATCAAGGGAAGGAGGGAGGAGAAAAGCTATTCTCTCCTTCCCAAAAGCCATCGCGCGCATTAAAAAAGCGTGAGTGACGAATGCGTACGAGTCTGTGTGCATGCATGTGTGTGTGTGTGTTTGGGGGGGGGGGGGGGGGGGGGTCATTCTCGTTCCTAGATCTTCCTCGGTTGTCGTTCCTCCCCGTCAGAGGCTCTGGGAAACCCTACAACCGGAAGCAAGGAATATTGCGACGCCGTCCTCACGGCGCTTTCTCGAATTTTTATTTCCCGCTACCTTTAAAAGCCAATCAAATTGCGAGAATTTATAGGGTTTCCCATTTTTCCCAGAGCCTCTGACGGGGAGGAACGGTAACCGAGGAGGATCTGGGAACGAGATTGGTTTGGGGTACATCGCGATACATCGGTTGCTCAATCCAAGGGAGCACGGCAAATGCGCGCATGCGCGCGGATTTGAAAAGTTGGGTTTCTTGTGGTGATGGCGTAATTTGACACAGGAAGACAGTTAGTAAGAGTTAATTACCGAGAACGGAGGCAATAAGCCATATACATGCGAGGTCTATGTAATGTTTAATAAACGAGCAGGAGTGTTTTATCGGGTATAAAACACGAGGCGCAGCCCAGTGGTTTTAGACCCGATAAACCACGATCTGCGAGATTATTGAACGGCTTAGAAAACTTATGATGTTTGTTCTCATTGTGTACCAATTTTTTTACGAAATGAACCAAGTTTGATAGAGAAAATCCAAGTTAAAGTTTATGCAAATGAAGACGAATCTTTATCAGATATAAAATCACCTTCATGGTCATGATTTCTATTGTGTTTTCTTCATGAATTATTAATGAGTTTTCTAAATATAGTTATTAACCGGGGCAATAACTAACTTTATTTCTCAATTGACACGGTTTTCTTTGTTATTCACAAGGCTTTATTTTTGTTATAACCTTCATTATAAATGCGAGGTCAATATATAGTTATTAACCCGGTTAATAACTATATATAGACCGTTCGCATTTATAATGAGCAACATTTGATAGAAAACCTTCTCAATTGATAAATAAAATACTTAATTACCTCGAACGTCGCCAATAAGCCTATACATCCCTCGGGCCTTGTTTGCAAAATCGTAACAGTGTTTTATTATTGTGTCATTTTGGGACTCACGAAATAGTTGTTTTAAACTTTGGACGTTACTTCGCGAGTTCCAAAATGACAAGCTTTTTTATGCTCAAATTTTCTCTTAAAATTCACAACTGTATGTCGAAACTATATCCTTTTAGACTTCATTTTTTAATCGATTTACATCTATTTTCATAAACATACGACCTCGGTGCTCCGAGTTGCAAGCTGAAATTTGTTGCCGTCAAT
The DNA here is from genome assembly GCF_029948245.1 of Actinia tenebrosa. Classification (NCBI taxonomy): domain Eukaryota; kingdom Metazoa; phylum Cnidaria; class Anthozoa; order Actiniaria; family Actiniidae; genus Actinia; species Actinia tenebrosa. Next base: position 811,583 of record NW_028292576.1, read on the forward strand.
CAAAACTAATCAGTCGGTAACTTTCATATTTTTGATTTGCGGCAGCGAAAACCCAAATTTCAGCGTGTAACTCAGTTAACTTAAAGTTGATGATGCAATAATGTAGGCGCATAGGCTCTAGGCATGTAGGCGCTTACAGGCTTCTATTCTTGTATGCCCGGAGTGGGAGGGTGGGTGGGGGGGTACTCCCATAAATGGACTATACGGGGATGATGCGATGAAGAGGGTATGGTTTTTTGAGCTTCTTCTTTGATCCAGCCCCGCCCCTCAGAAATTCAACATCCCTATGTGTGTGTGTGTGAGGAGAGGGGCATGGATAGTTTCTGGTACTACACAATGTTATTTTGTTAATTGTTCATCATGACTAGTACCAAAACTACCTCATAGTCTGAAGTAGGGCAGGGCAGCCAAACCTTTTGGTATTTTGAACCAGAAATCTTCGCTTTTTAAGTGAAAAATGATCACCATTGTCCTGCAAAAGTGTGGATAGATTTCTTTAGAGAGATAGTTAAGAGAGACATTGACTTGTTTCTATTCATAACTTAAGTACCTGCATCTTTTCAAGATACTGCCTTTTATCAGTCATAGACCTTTTATGCCATTTATCACGAATGGTGTGCCATCAAACTCTATTCTGCTAGAAATTGTTGATTTTTCCGAACATCTGTTTTGGTTTTATTTTTATAAAAAAAGATTTAATAAATATATTTCACATGTAGATAGATGGATAAATCCCTCAATTGATTCTATTTTTATTACTTTTTACAGATAAATATTACTATCGACTATGTCTCATTTTCTCATTGGACTCTGAAGATGACTTACACTCAGGTTGTGGAATCGTCTGTCGCCACCAACTACAGTCTTTTTCAAGACTACACTCACCCAGACAATCACATTTCACACCAAATTCAACTTATTTCTTTCATTTTTCTCTTTCTGTTCTTTCACTTTTGGTGTAATGCAAATTCTTTTAGAATTTTTCATTTCATTTTCCAGGTTAAGCATGCTATTAACAAATACTACAGAATGTCTCTGTGATCCATGCCATGTGTATATAATGACATAACATCTTATAAAGAAAAAAAGTTAATACATATATGCTATAAAAATCATTTATTACTATAGTAGTTATAGTTGTGACCTTATAAATTAGAATAATTGTTCTCTTGAATTTTTTCCGGGGACTCTGGGAGGAGGAGGGTAGAGGGAAGGAGAGCTAGAAATGATCATGAAGAGAGCTTAGTATTTTTTTATTAAAAATGCCAACATACCTTTTCTTGCAAAATCCTTGCAGTAAAACACACAGAATTTACTTGTTGTAGCAGTTTCAAATTGTCTAAGCACCTCTAAGGCTTCAAGCTCATAACCAAAATCAGGGGCGAATCCAGGATTTTTTCAAAGAGGGGGGGGTTGTAGCATTGATCGAGGTGGTGGAGAGATATAGCAGACCAAAGGGTTAGGGAGACAATTATTTGCTGCAGGCGAGCATGGTTGTTTCAGGTCCCACACACGGCGTATAGAAAAAAAAAGCGAGCAAAATGTGTCCAGCACCCCTGTTTTAATAAAACTCGCAATGCTGTTGGTGTTGTCATGAAAAATTATGATGATAATAATAATAATAATAATAATAATAATAATGATGATGATGATGATGATGATGATGATGATGATAATAATAAATCACGATGGCTCTCATAGGGGTGGTTGCAACTCCCCAACCCCCCCCCCCCCCCCACCTCGCTTAGATTTGCCACTGAAAATTTGTCTCCAGAGATGTGAAGTTATTCAAATGATTCAAAATATAGTCCATCTCCATTAAGATTTTTACCACATTTCCCGGCAAATTTCTGAAATTCCCGCCAAAAGGACCATCCATCATATTTACTTCCGGTTGTCAATTTCCTTCACGCGAAATAGTGTTCATAAGTTTGTTTACATTACTTCGCGTGAATCAGGCTGACATTGTTGCTTCTCTCAATTAATGGCTATAAAACGATTTTAATAACAGAAGGTACGACATTATTGAGAGATTCTTATTTTTATTTAAAAATTAATCACGATTTACACGTTCAAACACTCAACAAACGGCTTCAACACGACCTCAACACGGCATGATTTCCGGTAGCTTCACTATCGAGACAATCACAGGTAGCCCAAGCTTGGTTTCTGTGGTGTCCTGTTATAAGGAAATGTATGGAGATTCATCAAAAACTTCAATAAAATCATTGAGATGTGAAATAAAGCCTCGAAATTTTACCCGATCATTAAAAAATAGCACTTCTTTCGCTCTGCGTGGTTATTCTTTGAATTTAGCCCGTTTTAAGATTTTTTTCCCCACTAGTAAGAAATATTTTAATATCTTATTTCTTACTAGTGGGGAAAAAAATCTTAAAACGGGCTAAATTCAAAAAATAACCACGCAGAGCGAAAGAAGTGCTATTTCTCAATGATCGGGTAAAATTTCGAGGCTTTATTTCACGTTTCAATGATTTTATTGAAGTTTTTGATGAATCTCCATACATTTCCTTATAACAGGACACCACAGAAACCAAGCTTGGGCTACCTGTGAGACAATCATTCCGTCGGGAATACGAAGGTGACGTCATTTTCGGGATGTCGTTTTGAGTCCGCGAAATAGCCTCTTTTCGTTTTCTCAATCCGTTATTCTTCCGCATCTGGCAAGTTCTTTAATATTCCAGGTTTATCTTGTTATGGGTCCCTTGAACGATAACGAAAAGAAAGCCTTAGTCAGGATAATTTTGAAAGACAACGATAAAAATGAAGATTTAGAGATGGGTTTTGCTGCTAAATTGAAAGAAACTAAAGATGATTCAGCACCAGTTTTGTTAACATGTTCTGGCGTCTTTCCACAAGACACGAAACAACATGAAGAAGATAATTTTTTTGTTGATGAATATCTTCCTAAATCTAAGTCATCCCTCTTTCCTAAGTCCAAGAAAAAGAACCAACTTAAAAAAGTGACCCTGATTAAGCATCATGAAACTATGGATATTAGCAGTGCATTGTATGAAGGAGGTAACTCGGACCGTAGTTTCCTATGCTATACATCCCTTTCAGAAGAAAAGAAAAAGCAAATCAAGAAACTGTCTGCATATGTATTTGAAGATCAAGAGATAATAGAGCTGCAGTTTGTAAACCAAGGAGGAACATACATGCTGACTAATAAAAGCAAGCAAGGCTTTGATGAGGCGAGAGCGAAAGGTGCACCAGTTATTTATCAATCTGACCAAGGAGGGAATAAAGTTGTTGGTGTTCTTGGCAGTAATGATAACTCTAAAGGAAATCCAATACTCAGTCCAATTTTTTTACAGGGAGGCATGTTTAAAGGTATTAGTAGAGATTTATTCATTAATATACATGACATTTTAAAACGTTTTGCTTAAAAAAATAATTCAAATATTTAGGAGATGCCCCCTGAATTTCAATGATCAAAGCATACATACATAATAATTTTAGACCAAAATCCCACCATTTTCTGATTGACTGATTGAATTTTATAATTATCTTAACTATTGATATTATCAAGAAACGGTTTTTAGTTTGAACTCCCTAGCTGGTATATCACTGTCAAGTTGTTAATAAGACAATTTTGAATTCCTTAGTTCAAAAATCAGTAAAATATTGCAACATTCATTATAATTGTCAAAGTGCCCCCCCCCCCCCCCCCCCAAAAAAAACCAGGAATATTTTCCAGAATTATAAGCTTCACTTTGCAATCTGTGGGAGTAAGAAATTGCCCTATTTCACTATGACGTCACATCAAAACAATCTATTGTTTAAACGCAAAGGATCATGGTCGTGGGAGGGGGTCAAATCAACGCAAATTCACCGAAAATTGTTCTAAAACCCGTATCAATCCAGGAAGAGGAGTAGAATAGCCAGCAAACACTCAGAATATTTTTCAGTACATATTAACACATATTATATCTGAAAACCAGGCCATTTTAGATTAAACTGTTTCGCTAGGAGCAAATTTTGTTGAATTTTCTATTGGATTTGGCGATTCTATCCCCCACATAAACAAGCAATGATATCATAGTGAAAAAGGGCAATTAAGGGAGGTATATTAGTGTGGTCTCTATCAGCAATGTGACTTGCCTTTCATGTTAAATTTCTTTGTCTACCATGGGTAATGCAAGACACTTGAAATGCATGTTTGCAACTTGACAGAAAAGTGTGCAACAAGAAAAGAAAAGTATTTATAAGGCTGACATTGTATAGAATAAGTTAAGTAATATTTTAATGAGTTGGATAAAAGGATTAAAAGTGGGGAGAGAGGAAACAAATACTCCAAGAAAAAAACAAAAATCTACCCAGCAGGGAGGGAGGGGAACAGAGACAAACCTGCCTTTGGTTTGTATTTAGTTTAAAATAGCAAAATACGAAATAATGATAAAAACTATTTAGAATTACTTACCAGTATTTGGCAGATAATGAAAAACCATGATGGCTTTTAAAATCCTCACCTTTCAAACTATTATCTTCTTCAAATTGTCATTTCATCCTTAGCATTTTGTTCCCCACCCCCACCCCCCACCCCAGCTTTCCTGTATTTATTTTTTTGTATTCTTCTTCCAACTTTATTGTTAACCCTTTCGATGTTTTTTTAGCGCTCTATCTAGCTATAGTACTTCAATCAATCACCATTAACTTAAATCAATCAATCAATCTCAAAATTTATTAAATTATTGCCATACTAGATAATTATAAAAAAGATTTTTTTACAAAGATATAAAGAAGTTATACGTAGCTCGATAAGCTTTTTAGTCATTTTTTAGTAACTTTTACTTTAATCTGTAACCTTTTCTGTATCTTGTTTGTAAAAACTTTTTTATTATAGCTAAGGGAAAAAAAAAAACATGTGTGTATGTCTCTGTACTGTGATATAAACAAGCTGGGAGCTGTCATAGAGCATGAGAGAAGCAAGCTCAAGAACACAAGGTGTAGCCTCATGTCTCTCTTGGCTTTTGAGTGCTCTACAGCTCCTGCAGTGTTTTTATCACACTACAGAGACAAAAGCAACCATTTTATATTGCTTTGAATTCATAAAATATTTTGAACAATTTTGTGTGAGCGTGTCTCTGTCCTCTGGCAGCCAATAAGCACACTCATTATACATTAAATATTTTATAAATGGCAATAAAGTTGTGAATTAATTGATTGATTGAAGTACTAGCTAGATATATAGTTTAATAAAAGTGTACATTTTAATGAGGTTTTCAAAGCAGCAGTGTTTAATTTGTGTGATGAATTTTTTTAAAAATTGGACCAATTGAAAGGTTTATGGATTGTCAGCAAGATGTCATTATAAAGTGACAATAAATCCTCAGCTGGCTATAATAATATATATATTAAATTTACAATTAGTTCCAGATGCAAGGCCAAGTGCAAGTGTCTGTGACAATGCAACAGGGCCAGGTCCTAGTAGAAATCAAGATACAGGTATACAAAATATGCATGTTTATAAAGTACATACTTAATTACCTATGTATCATAATTAGGTGAATTAGTGTGATACTGATAAATAAATAATTGGTTAATAGATGAAAGTGCAGCCAGAAGCAGTGGTGCAGATACTGGTGATAGTCAAAGCAACAAGCAACAGTCAGATGGTACTTTTTATAATCCCTACTTTTCTTCCTGCCCCCTATCCCCCACCCTAAAGAATTATGAAGGTTTGTTTGTTTTAAAAGATGTGCTAAATGTCAGATACTGAGATGTACTTCTCTATATTATTTGATTTTGAAATTCCTCCAAAGACTGTCTTATGGATTTAAAAATTTGCATTATTAATATACAATAAAAATTACAAATACTTACTAGTGGTACCACTTAATAACAGATGTCAATCAAGTTGTTATTGCATAAAAACACACCCAAAATAAAATAGATCAGAAGTTTGATTTATTTCTGATAACATGCATATCTTGATAAAATTGCAGATCGAAGGGCACCAGGAAATAGTGGTGATGTAGTACAAGTTGGGCCCTACAGTCAAACAAACAATGAAAACTCAGGTAGTTAATCTTTTGTTACTGTCAAAGCTGGCTTAATTGACCTAAAACATTATGACGTCACAGCTTGTTTACATGGGCAAGAATAATAGGAATTTAGGCGACATTTTCTTTTGTTTGGGATATTTAGTACAACATTTATCTGTTATCACCTTTCCCCGTCTAATTAACCATTTTTTATTGTGATTTAATTTGTTTTCCAGCTATTTTGCCCCCTCTGGTGACCATGATCCTTAGCGCTAAAACAATAGATTGTTTTGATGTGATGTCATAGTGTTATAGGGCAATTTAGTTTGTTGTAATTATCTTGTTACTATAAAATCCTGTGAAAAACCTGTGAAAACACAGTTAACATCAAAATGACCTGTGAAAAAACCTGTGAATTTTATTTTCCATGGAGAAACCTGTGAAAACCTGTGAATTTCAGCATGATAAAAACTCATTGAAACAGAAACCTGTGAAAAACCTGTGAATTTGGGCATGATAAAAACTCATTGAAACAGAAACCTGTGAAAAACCTGTGAATTTGGGCATGATAAAAACTCATTGAAACAGAAACCTGTGAAAAACCTGTGAATTTCAGCATGATAAAAACTTGTTGAAACAGAAACCTGTGAATTTCGGATGATAAAAACTCGTTGAAACAGAAACCTGTGAAAAATCTGTGAAAACAGCTGAAATGCTTTTATATAATTCTAATTTTCCTCAACATATTTTGAAGGCATATGATCATACTTATGACACTAATAAACAGCTACAGTAAATTTAACTTGACATTATAAAAGTTTCTTTATAAAAAATCCTAAATAATGATCTCACATAGGATGCACGATCCTGCTTACAATCCTACTTAAGGATAACAGTAGCATTTTCCACAGAGTGGCTCTTCATCCACTGAATTCCAATTGGAATTTAAAAGTTGATTTTTGCGGAGGGAGGAAAACCAGTAAACCCAGAAAAAACTCAGAAGCACAAATAAGCAACAAGCAACTCTGCTCACAAAACAACACCACAAGCCTTGCAGAACTCGAACCCAGGTCGCATTGGTGAGAGGTGAGCGCTCTCACTGCTACGCCACCCGTGCTTCCCTAGTTAGGAATAGGATCCCAAAAATATCATATGATTCTATGCTGGAAACTATTATTTACTGAGTTCCTGCATATATTATTGCTTATGGAAATGCTTATCTACATGCTTGTTGTTATTAAAAACACCTTTAATTTAGTTAATTTATTGAATGTAAACATATAAAACAGCAGTGCCCTAATAATGTGGCTTGGGTCAGGAATGGAATATATAATTTAAATGCAATTTTGACTTTTTAAAATTTTCAGGGGTAATAACACTCTGCAAATATGGGATGGGTTGCTTCAATTCCAACAATACCGCTTATATATCCCAATAATTTCCGGGTTTGCAATTGATCACGACTACAAGCTAAAACATTTATTAGCAATAATGATAATACATTTTTATAAAATTGAATAAATTAACTGAAGAATGCATGGCATTTATCAGATGGTGCTGTCTGCCAGAAACTTATTCTCCTGTTTCTGAAATCCTCCAAGTGAAATATAATGCTCAAACATTTTGTATTTGTTTTATTATTATTTTTTATTTTAATCATAATGTGCTTAGCTGATGTCTTTCTGCTTCAGTGTTGAAAAAAAATTTTAAAAGAAAAACTTTTGGTTAACTAGTAAGTTTCATTCGGATAAAGCGTTGATAATTTTTTAAATTTTAGAAAATGGACATTACACATTGAAAGCTTAACTATAAAATAAAATTAATACCTTATTTTGGCTGACTTTTTGATTTTTCCCCTTCTTTTGCAAGAAAAAACAACCACAACCCTCACCGCCATTTTAAGTATGCTGGCTCGCTTTATTAGTCAGCGGACTTTTTCTTGGTCACATGACGAAAACACGATCATTGATTGGCTGTTGGCATTAGAAAGCAAAAAGGCGGGAAATCAAAAGTTTTTTCGCTCATTTTTGCAAAGAAACCTTCCTTGGTTGATTTGTAATGAAGAAAAAACTATTTGTTAGAAGATAAAAAAGCCTTCAAAGCTTTTAAAACAAAAGATCTTAATTTTTTGAGATGAAAGCAAATATGTTTACTCAAAATAATGCCTCTGCTGAAGTAAAAATGAAGACATCAAACAAAAAAACCCTGAGTATATTGACAAGAATTAAAAATGAAGGTTCAAGTTGTATTCAAGCAAGCAGTATTATTCAGTGGAGGTAGGTTTTTTAAATTTAAAAGCTATTTGAATATTGAGTTCTATAGATATATGCTGTTATGTTTTGGCAAGTTAAAAAATGCAGCATTTGAATCTGAACTATAGCATTTTTCTCTTTTTACAGCCTCAAAAGCTGATGAAATCACCACAAAACTTGAAAACTACAGACTGTACTTCCCCTTTTTGCTGGTTAGCTCTGGTTTAGCTTATAAAAGAGCTGGATCTTAGATAATGATAACTACTTATGAGCTCTGTCTATATGGCTCTTGCCAACTGGTCAGTAAAATTAATTCTTATGCGAAAAAAAGAAGATAAGCCTATCTAGTTATAGGTAAATTATTGTTTTCAGGCTTTAGTTATTGAAGGATTTCAAAAGAATTTTATAAAAAGAATGACAATAAAAAATGTTGAAAAGTTGAACTTCAGTTTTTTAGATCATGCATGGTCAAATGTCAGACATGAGATCATAGCTCAGTATTAAAATTGCAAAATCCCAGTAGTGACCTTTTTGTAGCTTATGGACTCAAATTTTGCTATTTTATAACACTTAAGGTGACTGCCTACTTTTGGAAATTGATTTAAGCTTTTTTAAAAACTTCGATTTTCCGAATTGAAATTTAATGCTGATTCCAAATCTGGAAAGAAAAATAGGGTGTCCCGAGATCGTTTTCGAGATAATCAGCATTTAATGGAAGCTTACGCACGAGCTTTTGGAGTAAAAATTGCGCCACCGGAAGTGATTAGAAAAAAATTAAGATTAATAAGATAATAGTTATTTGCAGACTATATGATTGCACGAACGAAGGCTAATCAATCATTCTACAATAATACATGGATATTTTCGACAAAAAGACAGAGAGATACATTGATTTGTCATATTTTGTAGTTTCGGTGCTCTTAAAAAATCTCATAAAGTCGAACAAAAATCCCTACAAAAATCTATTTTTTCACGTGTTCCTGATTTAAACTTTTCCTAAAACTTTTTCGAATGAGCTATCAAAAAATATAGAGTCCCGTGCAAAATTTGAGGGTTTTGCCCTGTTGAAGCTCAAAACACGTATGGTTCTTCAATAAAATCTTGTAGATTTTTCAGCGGTTTTTGAGCGCGCGTACATCGAGGGCTCAAATCGAACGTTCAAAAGTAGGCAGCCACCTTAATGCATAACTGACAGAGATGGGAAAACAAAAAGGCTTTTTTTGTAAATTAACAATCAAAATTTAATATTACTACATGTAGGTGCCATTTATATATAATGCTTCTGTTAATGAGCTCTGACTTAGTGTTTTTGAAGTAGGATTTTACAGGTTTTCTCAAAACTTGCAATGTAAGCTTTTCACAGGTTTTTCACAAATTTTAAGTGTAATATATTTACACAGTAAAATAGTTTTTTTCCTTATTAAACCTGTGAATATAATTTTCACAGGGTATTTTAGTACAGGTTTTCTGTCTAGAAATGTTTTGCAAAAAACCTGCAAAAATAATACTCACGGGTTTTTCACAGCATTTTGAACCTATGAAAGTGTCCCTTTTCACAGGTTTTTGACAAATTCAAATCTGTGGATAAAAACCTGTGAAAAAACCTGTGAATTCTTTTCACGGGTTTTTCACAGGTTTTTCACAGGTTTCGAAACCTGTGAAAGTGTACGTTTTCACAGGTTTTTAGGTTGTGAAAACCTGTGAAAAAATTTCACAGGTTTTTCACAGGTTAAATTTTCACAGGTTTTTCAAAGGTTTTGAAACCTGTGAAAGTGTACGTTTTCACAGGTTTTTAAGGTACTTAAAACCTGTGAATTTACATGTTTTTCACAGGTTACATTTTCACAGGTTTTTCACAGAATTTCCACAGGTTCTGGAACCTGTGAAAGTGTTCCTTTTCACAGCTGGTCTGGATGTTTGAAAATCCTGTGAAAATTCTGTGAAAAACCTGTGAAATTCCTAAAATTGAGAGTTATTTTTCACAGGTTTTTCACAGGATTTTCACAGGTTCTCAGCCAGTAGTGGGCACAGGTTCTCAGCCAGTAGTGATACTTGATTTGATTTTCTTTATTGTTTATTATGATTATTTTTTTCATCTTCTTAATTTACTTTATTTTAAAGGTACAGCTAATGCCAAAAAGGCTTTAGAAAATGTTATAATTAATTCCTTTCCAGAAGTTTGAAAATTCAAGTCTGTAATTTGATATACAGCTATTTCAAAAAAAAGGTGGTGAACTAGGTTTCATTGCATCTTGCAACTTGCATTAGCTTGCATGCTGCATCTTGCATAGCTTGCATGCTGTGCCATCTTGGATCTTGCTTACTAAGCTTATAGTACACTCAACAAAATTACTCGACTCTGATTGGTTGAGAGGAGTACAATTATAGCGTTAATTGTACTCCGTAGGAGTACCGAATTAAGTCGCTATGGCAACACGGCCAAAACAATGTCAAAACAATTATTTTCTATCATTTTGTACTTAAAAAACATATAATGAAATTTTAAAGCCGTAAGAACTTTTTTATGCATTTTAGTTGCGCGATAGACTGAAAATCGGCCGCCAAATAGACAAAGATGAACGGCGTCGCTTCGCATTTTTTACTGAAATTTTGTTGAGTGAACTATAAACAAAAAATCGCACGATCTTCTCGTACAATTTGGAACTAATAGACACTCTTAATGTTTTGAAAGTTCTTGTAATTGCACTCGCCTAAAGGCTCGTGCAATTACAAGAACTTTCAAAACATTACTCGTGTCTATTAATTTCCAAATTGTACTCGAGATCGTGCGATTTCCTATACTAATTGAAATGTATTATAATCTTAAATTATGTAATTCATTGTATTGTATTCATATGTCAACACAGAATGAATTATGCGGGAATAATTGATATGCACACAAAGTTTAGAAAAGTTTCACATCGTTTTGTCATTTTAGTGCAGTTCGGGCTTGGTATGCAATATGCAACAAAACCTTTACCAGCCTTTTTTGAAATAGGTTGTAGCTGTATCACTAATATATCTATTATATATACATATATATAATTGTTATAATATACTGTACCAAATAAAGTAAAAGTCTGTTACATTAGTTCTCTGTTAGTTCTCAGTGGCCAAGAAGTTTGATGGTGCCAGTGACAGTCATACAACAGTTCTGAGTGGGCAACTTACGCTACATTTATTCCCTAGGGAATAATGATACTAAAAATCTTAATATGGCTTTGATCACCTAGACTTAGGAAAGGGAACAAGATGCATTCTGGTATAGCTTGGGTATAAACATTTTTTTCTGGTCATCTTATATAGTGACTTGTTCTTCCTTCAGATAGACAAGAGTGCCTTTGTTTTTTTTAAACCTGTATTTAGATCTTATTAACCGAGCGGGAGGTCTGTACGGGATAATCTTGACCGAGGTCAAGATTATCCCGTACAGACCGACCAAGCTCGGTTGATAAGAGTTTTATTATATGACCACTTTTCATTGAAAAGGACAAAATGTTTTCGCCGTAAGATTAATATGCGATCGGACCGGTTAATACTGGAGAATCTAGACCAGTCCGCGATGTGATCTATTAAATCAGATTGCTCGATTTGCTAGTGTCCAGGCTCTAAGATTCACGGTCGTATAATAAATATATATAAAAACAAACAACCTTAACCTGTATATTTTATGTTGTGGACAATAATCCTACTCTACTCTAAACTTACATATTGTTATTTATTTATCTAGCTGACACAGATGGTGGACTTCAACAAATCACAAATTATTTTAATGTGACTATCAGTGGAAAAGTAAAAGTCGTTGCAATTGGAGAACGAAATACAGTCGAAATGAATATGTAAGTTTACCTAGTTAGGCGATTGCCATGTAAGAGCACGATTTATTCTGATTTATTTATTTACCCTTTTTGTATTCAGTGTATATGTTTGTCATAGTGATCCTTGATGAGCGATATATGTTAATATATGATGTATGATATATGATGAGCGGCATCTAGGTATGCAGTCTCTATTTACATACTTTAAAAAATCATTAGTAGCTGTACACACACACACACACACACACACACACACACACACACACACACACACACACACACACACACACACACACTTACACACACACACACACACACACACACACACACATACATACATACATACTTTATTCGTCCTCTTTAAGCCTTTTCGGAATAAAGGGCCTAATTAATTACAATTAAAATAATACTATATATGATTATATAAGAAGCAAAAAGAAAAGATCAAAGGATAAAGTAAATAAATAAATAGATAAATAAATTGTACATTTAAATTACATTAAGGTTTTAAGAAATCTGAAATGTGATGTTGTTTTAATGTCCGTTTAAAGTCTTTCACGGTTGGGCTTAACTTAAGGGCAGAGTCTAGTGAATTCCACAATCACAGGGAACCCAGTTTTCGGAGCATTTAAGTCTTAATGGGTTTAGGTAACTTTGCTCTTTATGACCTTCTCTTTGTTTGAGTTTGCCTAATGGTCGTGGGTCGTGGGTCGTGGGTACGAAGTCGTGGGTCGTGGGTATGAAGTCGTGGGTCGTGGGTACGAAGTCGTGGGTCGTGGGTACGAAGTCGTGGGTTCCAATTTTTTTCCCAAATTTATCATTTCTTCACTATACTTCCAAATCGAGATTGTGTGGATTTGTTCCTATAAATTCGGTGCAATTGTGGGTTGTGCAAGGTAGTCTGTGTCTATTTGGCCTTTAAATATGGGCAGAAACTAAAGCACGACTTTTAGGGTGCTTTTCAATGCCTTGGTATCACAAAGGACTATTTGACTTTAAATAGAGAATGCGCAGGATTGAAATCAACGTATATTTCAAGTATTTAGTTCACTAATATGTTGTTCAACGTCACGCAATTCGGACACAAGGTCTTTAATAAAAGAGGTGTTGACAACTCTCAATTTGTTCAAGTAAACACTTGACGCTGTTTTGGACTGCTGCTTATCAAGAGCTTTTGCCACTTTAACCAAAACAAAAGACCGACCGAAGACGTCCAAACAGATCTGTTTAGAAGTATACCCGTCTATGAATGGCCTATCGTCTATTAGAATATAGTCATACTCGACCAACTTTAGAGCTCTATATAACATAAAGAAACGAATTAGTATTCCCTGTTTGTCATTGGTAGTTAAAAGCAAATATTTTGAGTTTTGGTGTGATAATAGAAAACGAGAGGAGCATCTTATCAGATATTTCCATAAACTTTATACCAACAATCAGAAGCAAAAATAGACTATGTGAAAAGCGATCGAATTAGAAGTGTGTTGAGAATGATTCGAAATTCATAAAAAATTTTGTAGTGTCCACACACCGTGAGCCATGCAGAGTAAAATATTTCAATCTATTGCATAGCTAGGCTCTTTCCAGTCGCACCCAATACGAAAAGATACTAGATCTCTCGTATACATTAGGACATAAAATTAAAATTTGGTTCCAATAAAACTGAATATAAGGTTTGAGACTGGTGATGAAGATGAAGATGAAGATGGAGACACGTGTTGGAATCTCCTAAACCTGCGATTACTCATCATTCCATGTAGTTGGTGGACATGATTTTTTAAAGGGCTGACTCTATTGGAATTTCTACTTTCCTTATAATTTAGGTATGGACCCGCAAAATCAAGAATAAAACATCGCTTTGATTATACTTACATCAAATCGGTTCTTCTCTAAGTTACTGAATGTAACTTCTTTGACCTTCTTGGTATTTAAGCCCAACTGATACGCTGCCGCTGCATAAAAGCAGTCCTCATCAACCTTGGAGTCGTAGGTAACGGTAAACCCCGCACTTTCAAGTCATTTACTCAGGATTTCCATATTAACACAAAGACAACTACTAAGAAATAGTGAAACAAGCTTTCTCGCAACGAAACACATAGAACGAGGAGAAACGTAATGCCGAACTAAACGCGAATTTGCTGTCCATCGACTTCGCACGTTTGCAGCGGCTTGTCGCTCCAGTTTCTAGTTAACATCCGGATAAAGTCCATTGAAGACTCCTCGTTTAAGCGAACAAGGTAGACGACTAGTGGTTTTTGCTTGTTTGGGTTTTTTTTATTTTCTTCTTTTTATTTTATTTTCTTTCTTTTTTTTTTTTTTTTTTTTTCCTACGCTAAATTTATGTTTAAACAGCAAGGCCAATATACTTAAATGAAATGTAAGAAAGTGCTAAAAGGTTTTCCAGGCCACCAATTTTGGTGTATATTTATAACACTGTCACGCAAATCAGACACAGACTACCTTGCACAACCCACAATTACACCGAATTTATAGGAACAAAGCCACACGATCTTGTTTTGGAAGTATAGTGATAAATTTAAATTTATAAATGATAAATTTTGAAAAAAAATTGGAACCCACGACTTCATACCCGCGACCCACGACTTCATACCCACGACCCACGACTTCGTACCCACGACCCACGACCCACGACCCACGACCATTAGGCAAACTCTCTTTGTTTCAGATCGGCCTACGGTTACATGAGCTGTAATCAGATCTGACCTGTTGGGTATTTCTATTTATGGGTTGCCTGTGGTGTTTAATGCATTTTATTAGCAGTCTTCTTTTGACTTCTTACTAGAGAGTTCGTTACCAACGGTTATTAGTTTGAACAAGGGCACTAGGACACCGAATGTGGTTGGATTTCTATAGGTTTTTTCCCCTTTCGATTATTTGAATTAAATTAACGTTATATACTTGTTTACTTATCTTGTGTCCGTGTTCCTTCGTTGTCTTCGTTCGCTGTTGTAGTGCAGACGTTTTCATTCCAAAGGTCAAACGGTGTGAATAGCCTACGAGCGTTACTTCTTTAACGGCCGTTCCGTACTTGACTCTGTTTGTACTATACCAACAACAACGCGACCGCGCGATGCTCCTTACGTCAGTAATATTCAACCGTCCAGTTAATATGGTTAATCAAATCCACCTTAAGTTCTATATAGAGTCCCGGGGTAGGCTACTAGCCTGCTTGCCATTGTTCTCTCGTCTGCTCGCTTAATCCAATTATTTTGAAAGGTGGGGTGGCAGTGTGTTTACACAGCGATGACAGATGCAGCACCAACGCTACTGTACGAACCACTGCCGAGCCGAGTTTGCCTAATGGTCGTGGGTCGTGGGTCGTGGGTACGAAGTCGTGGGTCGTGGGTATGAAGTCGTGGGTCGTGGGTATGAAGTCGTGGGTTCCAATTTTTTTTCAAAATTTATCATTTATAAATTTAAATTTATCACTATACTTCCAAAACAAGATCGTGTGGCTTTGTTCCTATAAATTCGGTGTAATTGTGGATTGTGCAAGGTAGTCTGTGTCTGATTTGCGTGACAGTGTTATAAATATACACCAAAATTGGTGGCCTGGAAAACCTTTTAGCACTTTCTTACATTTCATTTAAGTATATTGGCCTTGCTGTTTAAACATAAATTTAGCGTAAGAAAAAAAAAAAAAAAAAAAAAAAAAAGAAAGAAAATAAAATAAAAAGAAGAAAATAAAAAAAACCCAAACAAGCAAAAACCACTAGTCGTCTACCTTGTTCGCTTAAACGAGGAGTCTTCAATGGACTTTATCCGGATGTTAACTAGAAACTGGAGCGACAAGCCGCTGCAAACGTGCGAAGTCGATGGACAGCAAATTCGCGTTTAGTTCGGCATTACGTTTCTCCTCGTTCTATGTGTTTCGTTGCGAGAAAGCTTGTTTCACTATTTCTTAGTAGTTGTCTTTGTGTTAATATGGAAATCCTGAGTAAATGACTTGAAAGTGCGGGGTTTACCGTTACCTACGACTCCAAGGTTGATGAGGACTGCTTTTATGCAGCGGCAGCGTATCAGTTGGGCTTAAATACCAAGAAGGTCAAAGAAGTTACATTCAGTAACTTAGAGAAGAACCGATTTGATGTAAGTATAATCAAAGCGATGTTTTATTCTTGATTTTGCGGGTCCATACCTAAATTATAAGGAAAGTAGAAATTCCAATAGAGTCAGCCCTTTAAAAAATCATGTCCACCAACTACATGGAATGATGAATAATCGCCGGTTTAGGAGATTCCAACACGTGTCTCCATCTTCATCTTCATCTTCATCACCAGTCTCAAACCTTATATTCAGTTTTATTGGAACCAAATTTTAATTTTATGTCCTAATGTATACGAGAGATCTAGTATCTTTTCGTATTGGGTGCGACTGGAAAGAGCCTAGCTATGCAATAGATTGAAATATTTTACTCTGCATGGCTCACGGTGTGTGGACACTACAAAATTTTTTATGAATTTCGAATCATTCTCAACACACTTCTAATTCGATCGCTTTTCACATAGTCTATTTTTGCTTCTGATTGTTGGTATAAAGTTTATGGAAATATCTGATAAGATGCTCCTCTCGTTTTCTATTATCACACCAAAACTCAAAATATTTGCTTTTAACTACCAATGACAAACAGGGAATACTAATTCGTTTCTTTATGTTATATAGAGCTCTAAAGTTGGTCGAGTATGACTATATTCTAATAGACGATAGGCCATTCATAGACGGGTATACTTCTAAACAGATCTGTTTGGACGTCTTCGGTCGGTCTTTTGTTTTGGTTAAAGTGGCAAAAGCTCTTGATAAGCAGCAGTCCAAAACAGCGTCAAGTGTTTACTTGAACAAATTGAGAGTTGTCAACACCTCTTTTATTAAAGACCTTGTGTCCGAATTGCGTGACGTTGAACAACATATTAGTGAACTAAATACTTGAAATATACGTTGATTTCAATCCTGCGCATTCTCTATTTAAAGTCAAATAGTCCTTTGTGATACCAAGGCATTGAAAAGCACCCTAAAAGTCGTGCTTTAGTTTCTGCCCATATTTAAAGGCCAAATAGACACAGACTACCTTGCACAACCCACAATTGCACCGAATTTATAGGAACAAATCCACACAATCTCGATTTGGAAGTATAGTGAAGAAATGATAAATTTGGGAAAAAAATTGGAACCCACGACTTCGTACCCACGACCCACGACTTCGTACCCACGACCCACGACTTCATACCCACGACCCACGACTTCGTACCCACGACCCACGACCCACGACCATTAGGCAAACTCCTGCCGAGCCTAGACTGGGGTAACACGATCTCCCTCGGCCCACACTCGGACCCGAACGCTAGTAATTCGAACCCTAAGACGTGACTACCAGATTACGGCCTCTATAACTTAACGCACTACAGGATACTAGAGATTTAAGTAGCATAGATCAACGACAGCACGCTATTACCACACACTTTTTACTCAAAGAAACTTCCCCCTTTTGCATCATCAACTACAATAAAGGAATTTCTTACGATATTTCGTAATAGCAATCTAATCTTTATTTGTTTACTTACTTGTACATGTCCAGTCAACGTGAGCGTCACCTAAAATGACCTACTGGTCGATATTAATATTTTTGAACTGTAACTGTCTGATCGTTGAGGTATAGAAAAGTTACATTTCATTTCGTAAACAGTACCCTGGGTTTAAGATATGCTTCCCTCTAATTGGACTCTAATATTCTAAGGAGAGTTAGTAACTTTCTTTGCAATTGAAGCGAAAATGTTACTGATACCGAAAATATTACTAATGCCGAGGGAGATCGTGTTACCCCAGTCTAGGCTCGGCAGTGGTTCGTACAGTAGCGTTGGTGCTGCATCTGTCATCGCTGTGTAAACACACTGCCACCCCACCTTTCAAAATAATTGGATTAAGCGAGCAGACGAGAGAACAATGGCAAGCAGGCTAGTAGCCTACCCCGGGACTCTATATAGAACTTAAGGTGGATTTGATTAACCATATTAACTGGACGGTTGAATATTACTGACGTAAGGAGCATCGCGCGGTCGCGTTGTTGTTGGTATAGTACAAACAGAGTCAAGTACGGAACGGCCGTTAAAGAAGTAACGCTCGTAGGCTATTCACACCGTTTGACCTTTGGAATGAAAACGTCTGCACTACAACAGCGAACGAAGACAACGAAGGAACACGGACACAAGATAAGTAAACAAGTATATAACGTTACTTTAATTCAAATATTCGAAAGGGGAAAAAACCTATAGAAATCCAACCATATTCGGTGTCCTAGTGCCCTTGGTTTGAATTTATTCAGCCCTGATTGCCAATCGATTTACAGTTCAGATCAGACTACTGCAGCAATTATTCTCCAACCACAGGAAACCCATATTTAGAAATGGTATTTTAGAACTTTTTGTAATTGAAAAATACAAATCATTCAACCAGGATCCAAAAGCCGGGTGTCCCAGGTATCGGTTTGTATGTCTTCCCTTTTCTCATTATATTTTGAAGAAATAACTACTGTTCATTTGCTAATATCTATTTTTTCTTCTTCTAATTTTACAGAAAAAAGAATCAAAATGTGACCAATAAGAAGGGAACAGAAGATGCTGAAAATAACGGTATAGTGTACTGAAGGCTATACAACATTAAGTATTGGGACTGAGCAATAACACTTTGTCAACTTATATGTTACAGTGTAAGAGACTGATCATTAGAAAAATCATATTTATTAGTATTATTCAGGGAAAAAGTCTTAATTTTTTTTATCGAATCCAGAAACCTCTGGGCTGATGTAAATCAGGGCATGGTTATAACCTACAGATCGAACCATCAAACAACTTCTGGGGTTTTCTAAGCCAGCGTACGGCTAACTCACAGATCGAATTGGAGTTAAATGGAAGGAGGATGATCACCGGTAAACATGGAGAAATACTGTCGGACAGAGTTCGTGCTACTCCTTGAAATCCTTGAGAAGTCCTTGAATTGAAAACACGTTTTCAAGGGTGCTTGAAAAGCCCTTGAAAATAGGGGAAAACGCCAAAAGTCCTGGAATCTCCTTGAATTTAATGCAAACTTAATGCTATTTCTAACTTTCCTTTTAAATAAATAACGATTAAAATTGATTGAAGGAGTTTCTGGTTGCTTGTTTACTGGTTGGTTGCGTGTCATGATCGTTTTTTATTGGTGGACGTGGCCCCGGCTGAATTAGCTTCACTGTAACATTGAATCAATAATTAAACCACGTTCTATTACGAAAAACTTTATCCTTGAAAATCGAATTTTTGTGCTTGAAAAGTGCTTAAAAAGTCCTTGTAAAATGTAGCACAAACCCTGCTCGGACCAAGAGAGAGACCTAACAAACTCTACTCAGGTGTCCAGGAATCGAGCTTAAGATCCCGACGGTGAAGGGCTGAAAAAAAAAAAAAAAAAGGGATGCGATGAGTCGTGGTGTGTTGTGGTGTGGTGTGGAGATGCGTTGCAGTGTGGTGTGTTTGTTGTGGTGTAGCATATTTCATTGTGCTGTTTGCTTTGCTTTTCGGTGTGGTGTAGTTTGGTGTGTTGTTTTGCGTTGCATTATGGTGTGGTTTGATTTGGCGTGCAGTTTTGCGTTGCGGTGTGGTTTGGTGGTGAATTTTTTATACTTTTTAAGTCGTGGATACACGAAGCATAGAAACGAGTTAATGATTTATGATTTATATGGCGCCCTTTCTATATGGATATAATCAAAGGCGCTTTACATTGAGTTGTGAATGACAGATCGCTTTTATGCAATTATTGTGAGGGGTATTAATATGCAAATGTGGCAGTCACTCACTCACTCATTTACTAAGATGTTAGCAGCTCGATAATTAAACGTTTATCTATCGTCTTACGTCATCTGTTTACGAACGTTACGCCAAACTTACTTTCGTACTTCATACTCTTGTCAGGGAACCCAATATCTCAAGAGTGCAAGTAAGATTCAGAGGAGGGCATCCACGAGTTTGCCAGTTTTCTGCAGTTTTCTGTGTTGAAGATCATATTCTTCTCAAACGAAAGTTAAGCCGGGATACTAAAATTTGTTATATGTATATTTATTTCTCTTTTGCTTGCAGATCAAAGTGCTGCATTTGATGATGTTGGTGATCGAACAGACGATAGTCATTGTTCTGGTATGCTAAGCTCATAAAGAAACACTAAATGATATTGTCATGTTATATTGTTTTCTCTGTTGTCTTCTCTGTTGTGTTGTATTGTGTGTTGGTTGTGATGTTTTGTTTTGTTTTGTTTTTGTGTTGTGATGTGTTATATCGTCTTGTGTTGTGTTCGGTTGCGTTTTGGTAGTGTTGTGTCTGTTGTGTTTTGTTATGTTTTGATGTATTATATTTTGTTGTAATGCGATTTAATTGTTATATTGTCTTGCGTCTCTGGTCTGGTGTTGTGCTCCGATACGTATTAGTGTGATTTGTTTGTTATGTTTTGTTTTGTTGTGATGTGACGTGATGCGTTATATTATGATGGATGTGATGTGATGTGATGTGATGTGATGTGATGTGATGTGATGTGATGTGATGTGATGTGATGTGATGTGATGTGATGTGATGTGATGTGATGTGATGTGGTGTGATGTGGTGTGGTGTGGTGTGGTGTGGTGTGGTGTGATGGGATGTGATGTGATGTTTATATTTTCTGGTGGTGTGTTCCGTTGCGTTTTAGCGTGGTGTGTTGTGTTATGTTGTGGTGCATTGTATTTGATGTACTTTTTCTGTATCGGAGATCATATTTTCTCAAATGAAAAACGTTCAAATTGAATTGATATCCCGAAACAGCCTCTGGGCTGATCAAAAAGTACGGAATACAAAAAATATTTCTATTTTTGTCTTTTTTGTTTTGTGCTTGCAGATCAAACTGCTGAATATGATGTTGTCGGCGATCAAACAGACGATAGTCGTTGTCCTGGTATGCACATTAGCTGATATAAAATTAGAACATTGAAAAATATTGTTATATTATGTTGTGGCGTTGTGTGTTTTGTGGCATGCGCTGCTACAGTGCAGTGTCTCACCGCTGTGTATTTCAGACCGAGGATCGCGGGTTTGAGTCCCCGCTGAGCCACATGTGAGTTGAGTTTTCTTTGATGTATTGTTCTATCCACCATGAGGGTTTTTCTGCGGTTTTTCCTGTGAGTTGAGTGTTGTAAATAATGAATGTAGTGGTAGTGACACAGGGAGCCCAATTTAGATTAAAGTGAATGGTGAAAATAAATCGGAAAAATTAAATAATTATTTTTTCAATTCGAAGTCAAGATAATATCCTCGTAATACCATGGATAATATCCTCGTAATACCATGGATAATATCCTCGTAATACCATGGATAATATCCTCGTAATACCATGGATAATATCCTCGTAATACCATGGATAATATCCTCGTAATACCATGGATAATATCCTCGTAATACCATGGATAATATCCTCGTAATGTAGGAGAATATTTGGTTTGTGACGGGGAAAATGCTTGTTAGTAGACCAAAGAAATCATTATTACTCACTTGGATCTGTCTATCCATATTTTTATGATTGTTTACGTTGTCTTCGATGAATAACATGAATACAATATTCTTTTTATCATGCCTTCTGTTCCTCGTAATGCAGCATTTGAAGGGTCTTTAGGTTTAAGTAACACGGTAATCGGCGCCGTTGTAAAAAAATATTTGCATTTAAAAGGGGTAGAAATAGTATGTAACCTCTTATTTCTCTCTCCTTCCTCTACTCTCTCTCTTTTCTCTCTTCTGCTTGTCTCTCTCCTTCCTTCTCTCTCTTCTCTTTCTCGCTCTCTCCTCTTCTTCTTTCCCTCCTCTTGCTCTCCTTCTTCTTCTCTTATCTCTCCCTCCTTTATCTGCTCTTCCTCTATTCTTTTCTCTCTCTTTCCTTTCTCTCTGCTTTTCTTCTCTCTTTCTTCTTTTTTCTTCTCTTCTTCTCTCTCTCTTCTACCTTCTTCCCTCTCCTCTCCCTTTCCTCTCTCTCTTTCTCCTTTCCTCTACTTCCTCTTCTCCCTCTTCTCTTTCTTCTCTCTCTCTTTTCTCTCTCTTTTCCCTCTCTTCTCTTTCTTTTCTCTCTTTTCTCTTCTTCCTCTTCCCCTTCTTTCTTCTCTTCTTACTCTCTCTCCTATTTCTCTCTTTCCTCTCTCTCTTCTCTCCCTCTTTTTCCTCTTATTCACTTCTCTTCTGTCCTCGCCTGCATCTTCCTCTC
Organism: Actinia tenebrosa; assembly: GCF_029948245.1. Lineage (NCBI taxonomy): Eukaryota > Metazoa > Cnidaria > Anthozoa > Actiniaria > Actiniidae > Actinia > Actinia tenebrosa. Next base: position 833,915 of record NW_028292576.1, read on the forward strand.
TTCTTCCTCTATCTTCTCCTTCTTTCGTCCTTCTTTCTCTCTTCCCCCTCTCTCTTCTCTCTTTTTTTCTCTTTCTTCTTCCTCTCTTTCTTCTTCTACTCCTCTTTCTCTTCTCTCTCTCTCTTTTTTCTCTTCCCTTACCTTTTTCTCTTCCTTCCTTCCCTTCCTCTCCTTCTCTCCTCTCTCTTCTCTCTTCTTTCCTCTTTCGTCTCTTCCCTCTTCTTCTTCTTTTTCCTCTCTCTCCTCTATTCTCTCTTTCTTCTCTCTCTTTCTTCTTCATTCTTATTCTCTCTCTCTTTCTCCTTCTTTCTCCTTCTTTCTCTTTCTTCTCCCATCTTTTCTCTCTCTTCTCTTCCTCTCTCCCTCTCTTTTCTCTCTCTCTCCCTCTTCTCTCTCTCTCTTCGTCTTTTTTCTATCTTTCCTTCTCTTTCTTCTCTACTCCTCCTTTCTTCTTTTCTCTCTCCTCTCTTTTTCTTTTCTCTCTTCTTTCTTCTCTTCTCTTCTTTTTTTCTTCTTCTCCTCCTCTCTTTTCTTCCTCCCCCCTCTCTCTATCTCTTCTTCTCTTTTTCTCTCTTATATCTCCTCTCTTCTCCTCTCTCTCTTATTGCTTTTGTCTCTTCTCCCTTTTATCTTTCTCTTTTCCTCTCTCTTTCTTTCTTTTCTTTCTTTTCTTCTTCTCTCTTTCTCTTTCCTCCTTCTCTCTCTTCCTCTTTCTTTTTTCTTCTTCTTCTTCTCTTCTCTTCTCTTCTCCTTCTTTCTCTCCTTCTACTGCCTATGCCTCTCTTTCTTCTCTTCTCCTCTCTCTTTTCCTCTTCTTCTCTCTTTTTCTCTTCTCATCTCCTCTCTCTTTCTCTTCCCTGCGTTTCTCTCTTTTCTCTCCTTTGCTCTCTCTCTTCTCTTCTCATCTCTCTTCTTCCTTTCTTTTTCTCTCTCTCTCTTCTCTTCTTCTCGCCTCTCTTTCTGTCTCTCCTTCTCATCCCTCTCTCTATGTCTCTCTCTCTACCTATCCTTTCTCTTTTTATCTTTCTCTCTCCTCCCGCTCCTCTTTTCTTCTCTCTTTCTCTTATCAATTTCTTTCATTTCTTCTCTCTCCTTCTCGCTCTTATCCTCCTTTTCTCTCTCTCTTCTCTCTTCTTCTTCTCTCCTTCTATTTCTTTCTCGCGCTTTTCTTTCTCTGCTTCTCCTCTTTCTCTTCTCTCTACCTCTTTCTCTCTTTTCTCCTTTTGTTTCTTATTGCTTCTTCTCCTTCTTTCTCTTTCTTCTCTTTCTTCTTCTTCTTCCTTTTTCTTTTCCCCTCTCTCCCTCATTCCTTCTTCCTTTCTATTCTCATCCTCTTTTTTCCCTTTTTTCTTCTCCTCTCTCTCTTTCTCTTCTCTTCTTCTCTCTCTTCTCTCTTCTCCTCTACCTCCTCTCCCTCTTCTCTCCTTTCTTCTCCTTCTCTTCCGCTTCTCTCTCTCTCTTCTCTCTTCTTCTCTCTTTCTTTTTTCTTTTTCTCTCCTTTCCTACTCTTTCTCTCTTCGCTTTTTCTTCTTGTCTCTCCTCTATCTTCTTTCTCTTCTCCCTCTATTCCCTCCTCTCTCTCTCTTTTCTCTCTTTTCTTTGCCTCTCCTTTTGCTCTTCTTTTCTTCTTCTCTCTCTTACTTCTTTCTTCTCGTGCTCTTCTTCTTTCTTCTCTCCCCTCTCTTCTTTCTCTTCTCTCATCTTTTCTCTTCTTTGCTTCCTTCTCTCTCCTTCCTCTTCTTCTTTCCCCCGTTCCTTTCCTCTTCTTTCTTCGTTTTCTGATCCTCTTTCATCTTCTCTCTTCTCTTCCTCCCTTTCTTCTCTCTTCTCTTCTCTCTTTTTTCATCTCTCTTCTTTCTCTTTCCTTCTCTCTCCCTTCCTTATCTTTCCTCCTCTTCTTCTTTCTTCTGTCTTCTCCCTCCTTTCGACATCCTCTCTGTTACCTCTCTCCTTTCATCTCTCTCCTTTCTCTTCTGACTTCTCTTAGTTCCTTTCTTTCTTCTACTCCTTTTCCGTCTTCCTCTTCTCCTTTCTTCCTTCTCTGCTCTCTTCCTCTTCTCTAACTCTCTATTTTCTTTCTCTTTCTCTCTTCTTCTTCCTCCCTCACTTTCTCTTCCTCCTTCTTCTTCCTTTTCTCCCTTTCTTTCTCTCATTTCTTTTTTTTTCCTCTCTTTCTCTCTTCGTTCTCTTCCTCCTTCGTTCCTTTCTCCTTTCCTTCTCATTCTTCTCTTTCTACTCTCTCTCTTTTCTTCTTCCTCTGCTCTCTTCTCCTCTTCCTTTCTTCCATTTCCCTTTTCTCTCTCCCTCTCTTCTCACTTTCCTTTTTCTCTTTTCTTGTCTTCCCCTCTTTCTCCTATCTCTCCCTTCTCTCTTCTTTCTCTTCTCTTCCTCTTTACCCCTTTCTTCCTTTTCTTTCTGCTTTTCTTCTTTTTCTTGCTCTTCTTCTTTCTCCGTCTCCCTTCCTCTTTTTCCCTTCTGTCTCCTTCTTCCTCGTCTCTTCATTTATCTTCTCTCTCCTCTCTTCTCTTTCTCTCTTCGTGTTCTCTCTTCTTGCCTTTTCTTCTTTTTTTTCCTCCTCTCTCTTCTTTCTTTCTTCCCTCTCTCTCTTCTTCTCTTCCTTCCTCTTCTTCCTCTTTTTCTCTTTATCTCCTCTTCTCTCTCTTCTCTTCTCTCTATTCTCTCCTCCTCCTCTCTTCTTCTCCTTATTCTCTTCCTCTCTACTCTCTTTCCTCTTCTGTCTTTTCTCCTCCTTTTCCTTCCTCTCTCTCTCTCTCCCTCTTTTTTTCCTGATGTTTCCCTTCTCTTCCTTTCCTCTCTAATTCTTTCTCTCTCTCTCTTTTGCTCATTCTCTCGTTTTCCTTCTTTCTTCTCTCCTCTATCTTTCTTCTCTTTTCTCCTTTTTCCCTTTCTCTTGCTCTCTCTTTTCTTTCTCCTCTTCCTTCTCTTTCGCTCCTCTCTTCTTTCTCTCTCTTCTTCCTTCTCTTTTCTCTTTCTTTTCTCTCTTCCTTCTTCTCTTCTTCCTTTTTCTCCTTCTTTCTCTTATCTCTCCCTCTTTTCTTCCTTCTCTTCTCTCTCTTCTTTTCTCCCTTTCTTCTCTTTCCTTTCTCTCTTCCTCTCTAACCTTCCTTTTTCTCTCCTTACTCCCTATCTTCTTCTCTCTCTCGCTTCTTCTCTTCTCTCTTTCCTCTTCTTCTCCTCTTTCTCCTTCCTTCTCTCTTTTCTCTCCTCTCTCTTCTAATTCTACTTTCCTCCTCCAGCTTCTCTTTCTTCTTTCTTGCTCTCTTCTTCTTTCTTTCTCTCCTTTCCTTTTTTTTTCCCTTCCTTTCTCTCTCCCCTCTGTTCTTTCTCTCTCGCTTCTTCTCTCCCCTTCTTCTCTCCTTCTTCTTCCCTCTTCTCTACTTCTTTTCTCTTCCTTTCCTCTCTCCTTCTTCTCATCCCTTCTCCTCTACGTCGATATCTTCTCTCTCTCTTTCTCCTCTCTCATTCTACTCTTACTTCTCTCTAAACAGCTTGACACATTACTTTAAAAGATCCTATTTTAAAATTATAATAAGTATTTTTTTGGAGTGATATGGAATATTAAAATACAATATATAAATAAATATATATATCCACAGGATAATATGCAGAAACCCCGATCCCCCTGCAGATACACACAAGCAACCCATACACCTGCGCATATGTACTAAGGGAACACAATCTCCGCACACCACTGCGCATACACATACACACATACACACATACACACACACACACGCACACACACAGACACACACACACACACGTATATATATATATATGTATACAACTTTGTTCCCTGGGGCACTCCGGCAGGGATAGGACGCCATTCAATTAGGCAATCCTGTGCTAGCTTCACTCTCTGCCTCCTATTCATCAGAAAATCAGTGATTCTTCGCATGATGTGAGTTGTAATTTCGTACGAGGAAAGTTTCCTTACTAAAATATTATGATCGATCAATTCCAAAGCTTTACGAAAATCAAACAAAACTATTACAATTGCTTATGATTCTTAACCAGCTTTCATGATAATGAAGTTTTGTCCTATTAAATAAAAGCCCTCCATGGTAATTTTCACTAAACCTGATATTGTGTTGAATTATCTGTAGTTATATTTCATTTTTCCCTCCCTCCCGTCCTCCCTCCCTCCCTCCCTCCCTCCTCCCATCCCTCCCATCCCTCCATCCATCCTTCCATCTATCTCTCCATTTATTTAATTGTTTGTCATATTTTCCTAATTTATAGATGACGTAATTAAGGGAGTCGTTGCTGAGATTAATGGACAAGATATAAAAACTGTTGATTGCAAATTATTTGCTAAAGCGGTTGCCAAATCTCTACACCTAGACAGTACATCGGTCGAAACTCCATCTCCGATAATTATGAAGAATTGTCAAAATTTGTGTGTTGCTTTGAAAGAAGAAGGAAGACTCGACATCGTTGAAGAATTGAAAATTACATTACCAAATGGAATGACAGGTTGTTTAAAATTTCGTACTCCTTACCCACTTTTCACGCTGGGGAAAATAGCACCTGAGGCCACGTCCATACTAATTGGTTTTCCAAAAACTCCGTTTTTTTCTCACCGAAAACGCTTCGAAAGCTTCGCATCCACGAAAGCGTTTTCCTAGCGTTTTCGCCTCTTCACACTAAAACGATTAAAAACGCAGATACAAACGGAAATGATTCAATATCGTCATTGGCGCTTGCGAAAAAGAGACGTGCCAGTGTGAATGACATAAGCGTTTTTAAAAGCCTCCGATTTCGAATGTCTCCACTCTGGAGAGCGTTTTCACATTTAGTTATTTGTCGATCGTTTAGTGTGGACGTAGCCTGAAATCAGCGTCCTTTAAATTAATGTTCCATTTCAGCTCCATCTTAATGTGATTATGATGGTTCTTTCAACCGAAGTGTAAGTTGTTGTTATAGACGAGAGATAATCCTCCGAGAGGGTTTAAGGAAAGATGAAGGGGGTAAGAGGCAGAATTTTTCTCTTAAAGACTCCTTCATTACCCTTCTCCTCCCCTACCCTTCTTCACCCTCCTCCACAAGATCCCGACTTCTGAAGATCCATGTTATGTCCAAGAAGTGTGTAATGACAAGTTATTTAAAATATGTAGGGCCACTTCGACCAGAGCAAACAAAGTTTCAAGAACTGCCTGTAAAGGACAGACAGAAGTTGACCGAAGCTATGTCAGGTAAGCATAAACTTTTAATACGTCTATTTTTCAAGTTGGGAAAAAATGTTTAAAGTAAAAAGTAAATCAGTCTTTTTTAGCCTATAGACGGTTTTTTGGGTGGTATACGCTGCTACAGCGCTGTGTAGTTCATGTCTGGGGTGGTAGGTTCGATTTTCCACAGAATTGTGATGTGTTGTTTTCTCCTTGCCACAAGAGTTTTTCTCCGGCTTTTCTCTCAATAAAATCAACATGCGAATTAAGTGTTGTGGTTTGTAAATATTGAATAGGATGATAATATGCCTGGAATGAATCTCAAGAACCCTTGCATTGACGGGGAGAGTTGGGTGTGAACGTTTAAGTTTCTTGCTCTATTGACCACTCTAAAAACTCCAGTGTATGCGGGCTTAGCCTTGAATCCAGGAGTTGCTTGTTTCGTTATTCTAATTTCTGCTTTTGTTTACCGACCTCAGAAGTTAGGTTAAGCTCGCACACACTGGAGTTTTAAGAATCGTCAATTGTTGCTTGAATAACTTGTGTATCAAGCTCCTAAATATGCTATATCCAGCATAAATGCTCAGTCATTCGTGACAGGCGGTAAGAATACATTTAAATAACATTAACCTTTAATTTTTTCGTCAAACTTGACATTTCCCCCCACGATTTTCTAAAATAAAAGCATCGCAGTCAAATCTATCGATAATTTTTATCTTTTTCTGTTTCCTCTTTCAAGGAAACGACAAGCTAATAGAGACATTGGTTACAGAGTTATTAGTTGAATCATCATATCAGATTCCCTACTATAGAAAAATGGAAAATCCTGCAGAGAAAATACTTGCCAAATTCTGCCAAAAAAGAAGATTATTACTTGGCGAGTTATATAACATTCTTGTCAGATATGATGCTGCTGCATTGGCTGATGAGTTTTTGTAAGCACCGTTTTATACCTTATACTTCTAATAGATACAGTTACAGAAACGCCCGTAGAAACAGGAATGCAACTTTTGTAGAACAAGAAGACACGTTTCGGAATTCACCTTTTCCCCCATTCCCCATATTGCTTTGCTTTTTGGAGGGTAACCTTTAAAAAAACTGTTTAAAATGAAACCTTCTTCAATCAGATGTGTTTCTTATATCTGCTTTTATCAGTAAGATACGGTTTACCAATTCTCCACGTTCTGAACATCAAGAACATGTATAGACTCACAAAGAAGTGCTAATGATTTACATTACACTTATTTAATCCTTGTTTTCTTTTGTTTGTTTGTTTATTTTTGTTTCAACAACGTCTTCAATAACAACAACAATAACGTCTTCAGCATTTTGTGGGTTTTTCCCTCTGGTTACGCCCCAAATCGCAATGCATTATGGGGAATTTAGCATCTAACTACTGAATATGAACAAGCACCATGTAACTGCTTGTTCTGCTGGAATAGAATACATCGACGATACGGCGGCCGTCTTGCAAGGGGCAAAACAAAACAAAGATGACGGAAAAGATATAAAGTTTCGTGTGTTTGTCATCATTTTATGCCAGTGGGTAAAGGTGATCGATGTGTCGTCTTAATTCATCTTTAATTGGATTATCTTAAGGTGAGCTGTTAATAGCGAGCTTTATTTGTACTCGAACGCCCGATAAAGCCTTGAGATCCAAGATAGCCGCGGTATCGTTGAACTAGTCCATTGACTTGATACTGTCTACGTTTGTAAATTTAATTAGCCCTTTAAAGTCCGACATTGGCATCGAAGAGAATGCGCTTGCTTCGTGTAAGTCCTAATTTTCTGATCGCTCTCTATCAGCGTGTCTTTATTAATGTCGGAATCTTGCAATTTTTGGCACAAAGTATATAGAGTACCAAAGGAGTCATGGGCTTTGCCCTCTACTCTTTACCTTTTACACACGTAAACTATGTGGTTCCAAAACAAGTTCATTGGTGCACAGAAGACACCAAGTTATAACTGTCATTCTGTCCTAAGTCATCTGTAGACACTGAATTCGCTGTGCATGCTATAAGTGACTGTATAGCAGATATGAGGAACTAGATATCTGATGAGCTTTTGCTTAGCTAGAATTAAGTACCAGTTCTTCTTAATCGGTACCAGACAACAGTTAGTTTAGATATAGATAGTATTTCAGTAGCCATGTCTTCCCAGTGTCTGTCGTAAGAAACTTATGTAGGTGGTCTATGCACGTTATCAAAGCACGTTAGTTAGTACTTGTTGTTGGTGAACCGCTGCCCGGCTAGCTCAGTTGGTAAGAGCGTCGGTCTGTTGTTCGAGAAGTTGTGGTTCAAGCCTCGGCCGGACCAACACTCAGGGTCTTAAAATAACTAAGGAGAAGGTGCTGCCTGAATTGTAATTACATCTGCAAATGGTTAGACCTTCAAGTCTTTTCGGATAAAGACTTTAAACCGTAGGCCCCGTCTAGCTGGTCTACGCATGTTAGTAAAGTCAAAGCACGTTAGTTAGTACATGAGATATTTTACTTTGCCTCGGCTAGAAGGGTCACCCTACTGGTAGGGTTACCCTATTTGCGAAATAGGGTGATCGTGGTACCCGGGACAACACTTTAATTCGCCTAACCGAGACAACTTTTTCATTTGAGCATGCGTATTGAAATCGATATTTGTCGCGGGTTTATAGGGACAACTTCTTTCCATATGAACGCTCGGTATAGTTGGCTCGAGAGTAGGAGGGTGTTCCTACCAGAAACAAGTTTTTTCCATGTAAACGGCGCGTCGGGGTCTTAAGATAACTGAGGAGAAGGTGCTGCATTTGATAATTACATCTGCAAATGGTTAGACTTTCACGTGGCTCGGATGACCACGTTAGTGCCGGTCCCGTCACTAATCAACTAGAGACGTTAAAAGAGGACCACGAGTTTACCAGTTGAATTACTGTCAAGCGTTATCCTCTATAAACAAAGTTAATTAATTTTTTTACAGCACAGCATTAGGCGCATTCCGCGCAAAGTACAAGCTTGTCAGCTGAAGCGACTCAAATTCTAATACACGCTTTTATCACCGGTCGTGCTGACTATTACAACAGGTTGCTCTATGGTTTGCCAGACTGCAAGCTTAATACGTTACAGCGTGTAATAAGTGCATCTCCTAGATTTTGGAACATTACTCCTGTTTTGCGTAGCCAGCGCTGGCTGCCGATAAGATCTCGTATTTTTATTTGCATTTAGAGCTATCCATGGGTTCTCGCCCCAAGTATCAGTATGCCTAAATTATGAATCTCTCTTTCTGGAGAGTTGCTTCACATCAAAACAATCACTATAATATTGAAACGTCAATTAAAGGGGGAATAGCGATTCCTAGACGATTAATAATTATTCCAGTAAAATTTCAACTGAATTACAATTCGGACAATTTTTGTACTAGTCCCCTTTAAAGACGTATCTTTTCAGGTTGGCTTGTTGTTAGTCATTCTCTTATTAGTTTTTGGAATGGTTTACATAAGCCCGTGAAATACTCTTAAGGATATTTAGCACTACTTTACTCTAATTCTTTTTTTTTCTATTGTGTTTATCTGAGTATTACACTCTAATTAATACACTTTGTTTCACGGGTTATTAAAAACCGCTCTAACAGTACCATTAGTATATGTAATAGATTAGGACTCCATGCTGTCCAATTAAGAAATAATTGGACGAGGAAAATTCCGAGGACTGTCAAAATTGGATGAGGCCGTAGGCCGAGTCCAAGTTGGCAGTCAGAGGAACTTTTCGAGTCTAATTATTTCTTGATTGGGGAGCATGAAATCCTAATTATATAGCTGCCTAATTAATCCCATATCAACAAGACCTGTCCAATTAAGAAAATAATTGGACAGTTACCTATATGGGATTAATGAGAAGCTGTATAATTATTATTATTATCAATCTAGGATATTTTTAGTTGATATTTTATAGACTATATGCTGTAATTATTTTTAACCACTATAATCACATAATTTTATATTAAGTGTCGCAGCAAATGTAATGCGCGATAGATCATTGTCATGGATATCGCACAGTGTAATTGATTAGAATCATTATAATAATTATTATTAATTTCGAAATAGAGAATAACAAAGATTTCGTTGTTGAAACGCCCAAAGAACTCATATCCATAGGACATAATCATATCCCATAGGACCCAAGCCATGTTTTCAAAGAAATAGAAAAAATGCGCTGTGATTGAACAACCTTCAAAAGTGATGTATGACTTCACAACAAATTCAATTTGTCGGTAACAAATAAACGAGCAGGGGACTGGAACTGAGTTTCTCAAATTTGATTTAATTTACAAATTCACAAACAGAACTCATAAGAAAGAGCGAATAAAAATTAATGAGCATTGAAAATTCGATCCAGTTTGGGAAAATTGAAAAGAATGATTATACGAGTTAAAAAAATCTAGAAATACAGAAGTTAATTATGAGTAACTGATATTGTGCGAGTTTTGCTGAAAACCATTTAAACTTTAACGGGATATGTAATTTTTATCATGGCTCAGCTCAGTTTTCATTGCTTTTCTAGAGGAGAAAAGTTAGGAAGATGTCCTTAGGAGTTTCCCTTAACTCGATCGCGCAGCCTCTCCTTGACTCGCTGCGAGTTTAGATTCCAGAGTAGGGCTAGGCCTATATAGGCGATATCAGTGAAGGTAACGGGGAAAGGTAACAACAATATGGAATTTTCCTAAACTTTGCACGTTTTCCCGGCATATTTTTTTCTGTGTTGATATTGAACATTTGATCCACAATGCATTTCAAGCTTGTTATGCAACATAAATATGCAACAAAACCTTCACCCTGTTGAGTAACTTCACGCGAAGGACAGTACGTTTCTCCATTTTGCGTCTCTCTGTCTCCCTGCCCTTTAGTCTGACATCTTTCTGCCATTTCTATGTAGACTTTAAACACAGGTGGCAAGTAAGAGCCATAAAGAACACAATTGAGATATTAGTTGTTTGGATTTAAAGTGCTACTATGACGAAAATCGCTCAAACTTGGATTCAGCTGAAACTTCCTAAGAATACTCTTTAAAGGTCCAATAATCACTGTATGAAGTGTTTTCTTGACATTCAGGACAAAAGTATGATATTTTTACGATTATTTTTTGGAGTCTGTGATGTCATACACTCAACATCGAATATCGCTCCATACATTTCTTTGTAGTTTATGATCAAAACATCAGTAGTAAAGGGAGAAAGAAATACCCAAACACCCCCAAAATATAAATTATAGTCACAAGTAATGTGAAATAAGCACATTAGCCACCCTTTGGGCTTCATAGGAATAAAATAAATTAAGGATTTATATACAAATAAATATATGTAGCAATGTTTGATGTTGAGTGTATGACGTCACAGACTTCAAAAAATAATCGTAAAAATAGCATACTTTCGTCCTGAATGTCAAGAAAACACTTCATACAGTGATTATTGGACCTTTAAAGAGTATTCTTAGGAAGTTTCAGCTGAATCCAAGTTTGAGCGATTTTCGTCATAGTAGCACTTTAAAGATGAATACCTATTATGACACATCTAACGATCAAATAGAAAAAGAGAACGAGTAGTACAGTTTTAATTGTTTTAGCATAAACTACTTGCTAATATTATACGAGTTTTTAAAACAAAGAATGACCCTGAAAACTTTACTGAACAAAACGACGGTGAACTAGCGGCAATGTTTTTATTAATCTTTGCGCTCGACTCGAAGTCTTAACGCATGAGCTTAAACTTTTTCTAATTGTATAGCTTTTTGTCTCTATTATTGCGGTCAAAACTATCTTTCCAAGCTTTTTCATCTTGTTGTCTGTTCTTGGGAACCTTTCTAGTTGAATGAGTGATACTGAAACTGAACGGATTTATTCACAAATCTACGGTGGCCCATAGGGGACAACTGCAAACAAATAAAAGCTGCTGTAAAGAAATTATTGCTGCAAACAAAAAAAAAAGTTGCTGAATTAATAGAAGTTGCTGCAAACAAAAACAGTCATTATTGTCAATTCTTCAGTGTTTAATTTATCTGTAGTTTCCAAAACCCGAATTCCTTTCCTTGACACCGGTTTTGGCCTTCAGCTGCATCGTGGGACGAAACTTTGTTCTCCTTATTGATCAATTTTGAATAGAGAAACAAAAAATTTCGCAGTTGCATTATACCATCGAGTATATTGCCCTTTAGTAAAAATACGCAGGTGATTATAGAATGTCTCGCGCGCTGATTGGTCAAGAAACTCACACTATCACACGATAATCACCTCGAGCGAAAATCCAAAATGTTTTTGTTGCTGTTACCGGAAAAAAAATGCCTTTTATCTTCTTTTTTTTTTTTTTTTTTTGAAAGAATCACCTTTGTATTTATACTAAAACAATTATTTGCCTCAGCTCAGTGAATATCGGAGAGCCGCTCGAAGACTCGCGTCTCGGTAAATTATTCCCCGATAATCACTTCGCCTTCAGCGAAAAATTGTTAAATAATGTATCTATGCCCTAATTGTGATTGAATGATTTATATGAAGACAATGACACTATCATGGATATCATTAGACTTTTTACAACAAAGTAATAAAACACAATCAATAAACGTTAACGGAATACTTAATGTCTTGCTAATAACCGATATTACACATGCGTTCGGGACGGGTTTACCAAAATTACTCTAACAGATGTTTTTACTTCATTAAACTATAGTTTTAGCAGATCATGGTTGACAATTTTGTTACTAGTGATACACTAACACATATTCATATTGCAATTTGGGAACTAAATATCGATAATTCCGTAAATACTGTACGATAAAGATGAATGCTTATCAATAAAAGCTGTGACAGGATTAGCAGCCCATTTGTCTATTTATCGGGGAAGGGTGGGGGCAGTGGTGTTCTCTTGCTAACCCATACCAGAAATCTTACTTCCGTTGTTACATAAAATTGGCCCCTCCTAATTTTCCATTTTGTTAATAATTATTGTAAAGATGCTGTATAAATCTTTTTTTGTGCGTACCCCCCCCCCCCCCCCCACTACTTGAACCTCTAATCCCTCCCCCCTATTCCTTATTAAAAAATGAATAGTCATTTACGTCAGGCATTGAATTATTAGTCTGAGATCAGCCTGACTTGAACTTTGAAAACAGAGTCAGACTGCACATATGTAGGATATAAATTAGAAGTCCTCAGTTTTCTCAAGTCTTGACTAACTAGTACTGCCCCTAAGGTCAGACATTGCCTAAAAGGGCTATTATTTTCACTGAGCACTTCATTCTCTAGTTATGAGTAACAGTTTACAAAAAGTAAGGAATAGTAGTCCTAGGGGGTATAACCCTCTCATAATCAGGTACTGCCTGGAAAAGCTTGGGCTCTCTTGTATCTGCATCAGTAAAGGATAGTATGGAGGCAATGCTACCACAGCGATAGCAGTAGTTGGGAGCAGAACATACGGTCACTAACTTCTCATCAAACATGTACTTGTATCCTTCATGTACCAGTTGATGTGCTCTGCATATGAGCTTCAGGTTATTGATGTGAACAAACTGCAAAAGAAAAACTGAAGTCAATTTTTGCTGAATTGGCTCAGTTCATTGAGCACCCGACTGTTGTGTGGGAGGTTGTGGGTTTAAACCTTGGCAGCCAGACCAACACTCGTGGTCTTAGAATAACGGAGGAGAAGGTGCTGTCTTTGTAATTACATCTACAAATAGTTAGACTTTCAAGTGGCTCGGATGACCACTTTAAATGGCGGTCCTGTCTCTCCAGACTTCATCATCACTACTAACCAATATCGGAGGGAAGTAAAAGAACCACTGAGGACGTATAGAAATCCTGGCAGTGACCACCCTCAGTGTCTACATGTCATACTAACCATCTCTTATTCATACCTTATTGTAAAACAGTGATCATATCCATATGTAAAAGAGCGCTATATAAATAATCAAATCATAAAATAGTGAATGAAGAACCACTGAGTAGAAATGCCAATGCTAAATATGGTAATTGTTCAGTCAATAGCTTAGAAGGATCATCATGTGATGAGTAATAATAAAACAAAAACCAAAGCCTTGACTCGATCTGGTTGTGGTTACAACAAAACTATGAAAACTGGAATTATTGGCCACATACCTCACGCGTGACCGTTAGGTCCAAAGAGCCATCCTGCACCTCTAGGGCTGATAGCCCAAGTGTCCACTTCTTCAGGATCAGACCAAACAAGGTCTTTACTCTTGTCAAGGAATATGGTTTAAATATCTGACTTATATGTACTGTATGAAAAGATCATTGAAAAATGCATTTCCAGAGCTCACACTATTTGTGTCTTATATATTGAGACCCACAAAATGCTGAAAAGAACTGCATGGTTGTGAGAATGCCATTCAGTAATCTTAATTCAGGCTTAGTACTGCAAGGTCAGAGCATATATACATAAGATCAACATCGGATACCATCGGATACTCATCTTTGCATCATATTTACCGCTACCTACCATCTATTTCACCCCGGCCTGCTCTCAGTCTGACCTCTAGCTCAGCTGGTAGAGCATCGGTAGTACAATTCCATAGGTCGTGGGTTCGATTCCCAGCAAGGTCGGAAATATTAATTTTTTCCGGCGCGCGCGATATTGTTATTTATGCTCTCTTGTTTTGACATAACATGGGCCGGCTTGAACAGAGTGCGAGGGTTTCTATATATATATATATATTTCTATATTTTATGTTTGAAAATTCATTGTAAATCGTTATAGAGTGTATTTTACAGTCAATGTTATTAACGTTGTCTACCCAAAAAAGACATTTACACATTTACACATTTACACATTTACACATTTACACATTTACACATTTACACATTTACACATTTACACATTTACACATTTACACATTTACACATTTACACATTTACACATTTAGACTAAAAAATATCATGTGTTTCCTCGAACGTTCTGACATAAAACAAACGCGTAAATACCATTCTCCATCTTAAATCCTCACTAAATGGTCAGGCGGCATTCTGGATTTTCGATTCACGAGTTGAATTTTACATTTAAAGTTCAGGCTGACGCACACGAGGCAAAGAATACATAATGAAACACGTGATATTTCTTTTAGTCTAAATGTCTAAATGTGTAAATGACTATATGTGTAAATGTGTAAATTTCTTTTTTCGTTGGACAACGTTAACGACATTGACTGTATAACGCTATAGAAATTCATTAAATTATTATTATTATTATTATTATTATTATTATTATTATCATTATAACAATTCACGATTCATAAAAGTCACGTGATGCGGGCTTAACCTCGAATTCAGGTGATATTTGTTAGTGTAATTTCCGCTTTTGTTTTCTATTTTAGGAGCGAGGCTAAGCCGCATGCACGTGACTTTTAAGAATCGTCAATAGTGGCAATATATGATTGCCGAAATCTTGCAAAAGATGCTAATGTGGAGACCCCTAATAAGGTGTTAACCATGATCAGACGAGGTGGCCGAGTGGTTAAGGCGTTGGACTGCTAATCCAATGGGTTCTGCCCGCGTGGGTTCGAATCCCATCCTCGTCGACGGGTAATTTTTTTTGTATCTTGCACGGGCATCATGTGTGTTCCTACGTCCCTATCGTTCTGGTTTCATTTACATGACCTCTACTTTATGCATCAGTATTACGCATGAGTAAAAGTTTGAGTTTTTGGTCACATGCTGTAATGACACAACGTCAGCCAATATATCATTTTTATTCGTCCGTCGATACATTCGAATTCTTTCATCCAAATATTAATATAACGTTTGATCCGTTATTTTGCATTGCCATAGTATTAAATCCATTAAAGTCATTGGATGATTATGATTCTTGACTATGATACTATTAGTGAAAAATGCGGGTATGTGCGCCTCTACGAACGTCCAAAAATTGCACGTCAACTATTCACATCAAAATGTTTCAAAATCTATCCAATAAACTTTCCTTCATATTTTGATATATAATGACGACCATTTTGAGTTGTTTTTTCAAGATAAATCAAAAACGAGAATGGTGACCCCCATTTTTTTTGATTTTTGATAAATGCGATACTCGTCATTATATATCAAAATATGAAGGAAAGTTTATTGAATAGATTTTAAATTATTTTGATGGGAATAGTTGACATGTTCAGTTTTTGGATGTTCGTAGAAGCGCACATACCTGCATTTTACACTAATAGTTCAAGAATCATAGTCATTTAATGACTTTGATGGATCTATTAATATAGTGTCTAGTAAACTTCGAGTTATGAGTACGTTTTGTTATATGAAAGTACTTTTATCTGTGAATAAAGGTTCTTGATTACAGCTTCCGGTTGCTACCGCAGTTCACTATAAACCCCATAAATTGAGATATTTGAAGAGCATCTAGCAAAAAACGAGAATGGTGACCCCATCTTTTTATTGCAGTTTTTAAATATCCACAACATAGTTAATGTAAGTAAACTGAGTGAAAAGATTGTCCGGTTAAAACGTTTTCAGTGTATTAGGAAAGGTACATTTGTTATTGAGGGAAGTGCCGTGGGGATTCAGAGCAAAGGGTCATCAGTAAATGATTTGTGCAAAAGGAGGGGATGACTAGTTACCCCCCTTACACAAACCTTGGATCGCTCATGCCTTTAAAGGACAACTGACCCCAAAAATTGCCGTTTTTCATATAAAACTACAACGTACATAGATCACATAAATTCAACTTTGAACTCTGATACAGCTTCTATGTCGCCGAAAAGAAATAATCAATTCGCGAAAAATAGCAATAGAAGAGCGCCATATTTGAGCCCGCAATAAATTACCGCATTAATGCCGTGACGTCACAACGTGAAGCTTGCATTCCAAACTTGTTGAGTTTGTATATTTCGAGTGCTAGTCGATCTTTTAATAGTCTAAGTTAGAGTAAGTTTCTTAATCCAGATGGTCCATTGTTGTGTGCCAGAATGCACCAACCATTCTTCCAAAACTGAGTCTGTTAGCTACCACAAAATTCCTAACAAAATAGCTCTTCAGAAGGCATGGATAGCGCGGATAAAGAGAGAGAACCTGCCGCCTTTGAAGAACTGCTACGTTTGCAGCGATCACTTCGAGGATTCATGCTTTGAAGTGGATCTGATGGAGCAGTTAACCGGGATAAAAAGGAAGAGGAGATTAAAGAGCGATGCTGTTCCGTCAGTATTCAATTTTTGCAAGCCAGCTAAAAGAAGAGCTACATCAGAGAACCGGCTCAAACGCAAACAAAACGAAGAGGTGAGATAACATGTCATTTATACATAACATAGTTTACATTGTTTTTCGAAATAATCACTCATGAAAAAGACTTATTAATGCATACCGAAGCGAGTCATCAATCATTAGCTATTTATGCTTTCATAGATGAAATGTTGCTTAAAATCATAAGTATAGCTAGTAATATTTGATCGATACTTGAAATTTTCAAAATGGTTATTTGCACGTGTTTAGTTTACATTTGATATTTATTCGTAAACCATAACAATGTTGCCGTAATATTCCAAATTTGCTTGGATAAATGACCACGGAAGAATAATTTATAGCATTGTTGGTTAATATGTTTATTTTGTATTATTTAAGGTAAAGTAGGCCTCGAAGAATGGTTTATAGTATTGTTGAAAACATTGTTTATTTTTGTATTTTCAAAGAATGTGGAGCAGCTATGTGCCACAATAAATCCCTCGTGTGAAGATCCACCAAGTATGGAAACACCAGAGTTCTCTCCTGAACCACTTTGTAAGGAGATTGGTGTTCAGTGTTGCCTTGGTTGTAGATATGTTGTAACATCCACTGCATCAACTCAGACAGAGCCTGGATACTATAAAGATGCCGACACAACAACAGTTTACAATCCCTCCCCTTCACCAAACATCAGTAGAGATGAAATACTCAGTGTGAGCTTCCACGACCACAGCTACAGTACTAGCTATCACACCTCACCAGTAAAGTCAATGCCAACAGTGTCTCCACAAAAGTCAGAAAAGTCTTTGTTTTCAGAGGAAGAGGGACTCCCACTAAGTGACGATGATGATGGTTTCATTGTTTCATCGCAAGAGACAGTTTCAACAACGGACAGTGAATTAGAGCCAGAAAACAAAGACTGCAATAAAACTCTTGAAAACCATATCAAAGAACCTAAATATTTGGTATTTAACTCTTGTTTGCAGCAGTTATTCAAGTTTTGTAGAAGCTGTGGAGCACCTATCGCTGATGTCAACTTTGTATGTCAAGGCAGCCTACTTATTGTGACAACTATATGTATGAAACATCATGCTTTGACATGGTACTCACAGCCAATGTTAAATCGCTTAGCTATTGGGAACTTGTTGATTTCCTCATCAATATTATTTACTGGTAATACTTTTACCAGACTTCAAAACTTTGCATCCTGTCTTGGCCTAAAATTTCTGAGTGAGAGGGTCTTTTACAGACATCAGGAACGTTACCTATTTCCTGTTGTTAATGATGCTTGGAAGAGAGAGGAGGCTGCTGTAATTGAAGAGCTGTCAAATAAGGACATAGTAAATCTCAATGGTGATGGCCGAAGTGACAGTCCTGGCCATAGTGCTAAATATGGCACATATACTATGATGGAGACAAGCACAGGGAAAATTGCCACCTTCAGCATTGTTCAAGTCTCTGAAGTAACCAGCTCCAATGCTATGGAGAAAGAGGGGTTTCTAAGGTGTTTGAACACTTTAGAAGACACGGTCAGTATAAAATGTATCACAACTGACAGACACACATCCATCACCAGCACTATGGCAAAAGATTTTAGCTACATCAAACACCAGTATGATGTGTGGCATCTTTCCAAGTCAATTGTAAAAAAGCTGAACAAGAAAGCAAAATTGAAGAAAAACCAAGAGCTGGCACCCTGGATACAATCCATTTCAAACCATCTTTGGTGGTGTGCTGCTACATGTAATGGGGATGTACAACTTTTGAGAGAGAAGTGGAAATCTGTTGTTCACCATTGCGTGAACAAGCATTCCTGGAAGGATGCAGAGGTATTCAAAAAGTGTGCCCATCCTCCCCTAACCCGCAGACAAGTGCGCACCACACACTGGATCAAGCCGGGGTCACCAGCTCATGTGGCCCTAGAAGAGGTTGTCCTTCAACCAAAGTTACTTAATGACTTGGCAAGATTGACCGACTTTTGTCACACAGGAGGGCTTGAAGTTTATCATTTGATGATGCTGAAGTATTGCTCAAAAAGAGAGCACTTCTCTTACAAGGGAATGGTTGCTCGTACTCAACTTGCTGCCATTGACAACAATTTCAATACAGCTAGAATTCAAGCAATTGTTCAAAAAGGCCCAAGGAGTGGAGAAGCTCGTTATCGCAAGTGCTTCCCTAAGATGCACAAGCGCTGGGTTGTTAAGCCAGTCTTACAAAGAAAAAGCTATGCTTTCCTCCCTGAGCTACAACTGAAAGTACTTGAAATTTGTGAGGGTGGCATGGAGGCTGCAGGGGTTGACCCAATTGAAGAGGTTGAATTACCAAGAAACATTGCTAGTGTTCCTGCCCCAGACAAACAGGAATTGATTGAACGACACCGGTCAAGATTTTCTAGGTAATTAATTTAAATGGAATGTAGTAGAGACTAAAAACACTGAAATGTGTAGTGTTAAGTGATGCTAATTCTAACCATTTCCTATTTTTAATTAACACTATTTAGTAGAAAATAATGCAAAGCATCATTGGCACTCTTTTAGTGATTGTACTCTAGTGAATAGCTGTTTTGAAAGAACTGTCAAGTAAGCCTGTCGTCCCAATCCCCCTCATCTTTGAACAGTTGTGTTCATTACTGGTAATAATTACAATGCTTCTACAAATGGGAAGGTACATGACAGACCCAAGTAAAACTGCTATAAACAAAATATGTAATTAATGTGAAGGGGACCTGATTAAAGTGGTAGATAAGTTTGCAGTTTTTAGATGTTCAGATGAAAATTGTATTAAAATATCATTACCACTTAGGAAACGATTGACTTTTAAATGAAATCTTAAAAGAGGTCTTTTCTTTAACTATCTACGCTCCATTATATATGGGGTCTCTCCCAGTATGAATGTAGTATAGAAAAAATTCCAGCTGAATAGTGACTTTCGCTTTCACTCATGGGAATCAAGATGTTCATTCATTTGCTCTCAGTGAATTAATCAGCACATGATTACTGAGCTGCAAAGGGCCTATTTGCCTGGAAAAAAAATATATGAGCCATAAATGGCTGACAAGCCTGGATGCCAAGATTTCCTAGTGCCAATTTGTCTGACAATGAGACTAGTCAGTACCGAGATTCTAAGATGGGGTGGGATTCTATCACCAAGAGAATTTTTTTTTCATTTAGCACAATTTTTGAATCCATTATAGCATGCTACTTCAAGGCAAATTCTTTATAAACAATACTGACTAGCCTTGTTTTCAGACAAATTGGTGCCCAGGAAATATTGGTTATCCATGTCTAGTATAACTGCAGAATTTGCTTGGTTAGCTCATGATTTTGTCCACTAGTGTTTTGTACACTAGGTTCTCTATTCAGCTGGATATTTTGTCTAGGTGTAGTTGTTTTTAAATAATAAAATATGCAAAACCTAGAAAACATTTATATAAACAACTTTCTATATGTACTTCATCTAAAAATAAATTCATGACTACTCTTATACATTTTGGTCTCAGCCTTTCCATGTTTTCCTTTTCAATTTATCAATTCAGAAATCCTGATAGAAAAAAATCCACTCTGTGTATATGAAATGAAGTAAGGAATAAATAAAATGTATATAATAACTCCATGTAACTTTAGGCCAAGCTAATCATCTGCATAGTGAAAACCTTCAAATTCAAAGTCCTCCTCTAGTCCAGGGGGAGGGAAGTGTGCTCTGATGCACATGACAGCACAAGAGGGCAGAACAACCCGAACTTCCTTTCCAAGAACTCCCCAGCACCATCTTGCTAGTTGCCTATATGCAATGTGTCTGTACTGCTTGTGCTCTGGGCCTTCATACGCATTACTGTACTGCTGTTTGTACTGAGCCCATGCGGTTCGAAGAACATACTTATTGGCACAAACAGGTAAGAATCCAGGATGTTGAGTAATGCATGGTGGTGGTTCATCAGCATCTCCATCTTCAACAACAGACTGGCATGTTGCAACCACTTTTTCGATTTCTTGGCAACAAATGCATTCAGATATTGAATCCATAATTTGGCAGCTACCACAGGTACACCTATTTAACAGAAATAAAACAATTCTTAGTATCTTTGAACATTATCAACGATTGTCCCAAGTGAGAATATACATACACAACTTGTGACACAACTATATCCCTGTATCTATATCCTGCAGTATATAACTTATTGACTATCAAGCGATGTTTTTAAACATGTTTTTAATTAAAATTGTGAAAGTTGGTATTGCTTTTGGTCGCAAACTGGATTCATGCATACCAATATCTAAAGAACAGATTGCAAGAACACGAGTGGCAAGATACGATTTTATATAAAATGGATATGTAGTTCAGTTTTGTGATAAGACAGAGGTACGACTTACCAATCTGAATTTGTAAGTCGATTGTTCTCTTGTTCATCGTCTTCAATAATGTCACTGTCAGATCCTTCTCTGAACTCTTCATCTGAGGAGATTTCTATTTCTGGTTCAAACTGATATGGCCGTAAACCAAATTCGTCGTCCATTCCGAAAAATTCTTGAGCGAAATCGTCTCCCGAGCTGTCCGAGCCTTCGGAAGAAGAATTAGATTCTGACATGCCTTTAATTTGATGACCAAGTTGTATTTTTTGAGTAAAAAGTATAAGAAACTGAGGAAGAAGTCAGGCAAACAACTGGAAGCTTGAACTCTTGTGACATTGTGACGTCATTACGCTATTTTTCTGAGCCCGCGATAAAAGCGCAAGATGGCGGCCACCAGAGCGATATATGCGATGTTTTCAAAAAATTGTTTTAGAAAAATGGATGCTCTATCCCCTTTAAAAACTGGATTTTTGGACTTCTCAAATGATGTAGTTCCTCTTAAGAATGGGTCATTTTGGAGGGTCAGTTGTCCTTTAAGTACAGTGTATGTCATACCTTTTAACGTTATCTGTTTTCTAAATTCTTCAATACATTTAGAGATACTGGAGTACTTTGGAGGGTATCCGGTCATTTCGAGACACAGATACAAGTTCGATACAGGCATATATCCGTTTCGATACACCTCATACACCGTTCATCATATATCATATATGTAGGATATTACAGGTTCAAAACGATCTTATAAAGATAAGTATTTATTGCTATGTTGAGATACGAGGATACCAGACCAAACGTTACCAAGTTTTCCGTGAATTATTGACTTGCAAAACTTGTCAATCGACAACAAGAATGTTCAACTCGTCAAACTACCAGATCTTAATCAGAAAACTATGATTTTTTCCAAAATCTTCATCAGAAACTCACATCTTCTAAACTTTATGAAGAATTTTTAGATAAATATGAAAGGGGATTCAAGTTTAGAGAGAAACACGCAAACGACTAGCTCAAAAACTTTAGACGCGGACGAGATATTTTGACTCGACAACAAGAATGTTCGACTAGTCAAAACTACCAGATCTTAGTCAGAACTCCATAATTTTTTGTATGTTGGTGTGGTTTCGTTGGTGTATAGTGCATCGAAAATCTTTATTATTATTGTCAAGGTAAAAGCATATGAGTTATTGACTTTTGAAGCATTTGGTCGGTTGTGCATATTTGCTGGTTAGGAGTTAAAAAAGCCAATAAAGTGCTGTGATAGGTAGATTTTGATCCGCTTGGAGCTCAAAGCTCGATGAATCTACTCTGGAGTTTTTTTGACGTGGATCGAATTCATATACTTTCACCTTGATAAAAATAAAGGTTATAATAGTATATTCTCTAACTTGTTGTCGATTGACGAGTTTTGCAAGTCAATAATTCACGGAAAACTTGGTAACGTTTGGTCTGGTATCCTCCTATCTCAACATAGCAATAAATACTTATCTTTATAAGATCGTTTTGAACCTGTAAAGTCCTATATATATGATATATATTGAACAGTGTATGAGGTGTATCGAAACGGATATATGCCTGTCTTGAACTTGTATCTTAGTGTCTCGAAAGGACCTGTCTCAAAACGACTGTGTCTCGAAATGACTGGCATTCCTTTGGAGTACTTTCAGGTTCAGTACATATCCTACAACTGGCTACTTTCATTTGCCAAATTAGTCAAACATGCCTTCATCAAACACTAAAGCAACATCACTAGAAAAAGATGCCCATAATCCGGTTGAAACCTAAGAAAACAATAATAAGCATGAAAAGGCACTTGGGATAGCCCTGCCTCCTTCCTCTGAGGGCTGATCTTAGTTTAAAGTGCACTGCCTAACACCTGATACAATATACTTTCAGTATTAATTCTACACAGTGAATACTTGAATGGTGAAATATTATTTCATTTCATTCAATTCAATTCAATTATTCACACACTTATCTAGACTTGAATAACAAAGCATAATTGTTTATATTATGTTTGTATACTAGATTTTATAGAAAGACATATAAATAAATATGAATAATATATTAAACAGTTACCACAGTGAGTGTGCAGGGATATGGTTTAAGTAGTATAAACTTTCGAGTAAACCATCACTACATACAGGAAATATAAACTATATCAGGGCACGATTTTGGTGCAAAACTAGCACAAGAATTTTTAATAGCTGCTATAAGTATGTACGTATGTATTTTGAAAATTTAGTTATATATTACTATTGGGTACTCAACAGATGTCAGTCATTTTAATGAATTTTGAAAACTTTGAATGAATTGATATTTTCAATAATTAAAGGCATTTCTTCCCATAGTTTATTATTATTAATTTGAATAATTTATTATGCATAATTTGAAACAACCCATTTTGAATTTCAGCAGATCATTGAAATTCAAAATATGTAGTAAGTTATAGAATGGTGTTGCACAATCATATTTACTTGCAAAAAATAAAGCTCTTATACATTTAATATGCAGAGCATTGACTTTAGTTAGATGAGATTTGTATAATCATATGTATTACCCCAATGAGAGCAAGCCATATGTAAGATATGGGTAAATGAGGGCATCATAAATAGATGTCTTTTAATGTTTTTAGGTTGACAAGATGCCTTAACTTCCTAATAATAATACCAATATTTTTTGCTATTTTGTTAGTAACATGTTTAATATGCCGAGTCCATTTGAGGTTCTCATCAACCTTAGGGCCTAAGTATTTTATAAACTCTTTCTGTTCAATATCTTTGATTTTAACTGATACATCAGGCCTTTTTTGTGGGGATTTAATAATCAAATGGTTGGTTTTCTTTAGATTAAACAGATATTTCATAATTTTACAGTAATTCATAACATGCTCCAATTCCTCATTAACAACCTTTTCAACTTCCCTTAAGCTTGTTGTTAAGTGTCAGAAAAGAAAATATTAGTGTTAACAGCAAACATACGAAAACTAAGCTTTTCAGAAACATTAGGTAGATCATTTATGTTTAATCAGAAACAAAAGAGGTCTATGGCTAGATTCAGAATTGCCAATTTTACAAACTGTCTAACAATTATACTTAAATAACTTTTAACCAATCAAGTGCCAGCCCTCTAATTCCATAAGCATACAATTTTTGTAGCAAAATGCCATGATTTACTGTGTCAAAGGCTTTCGTAAAGTGATCACAAGTGATTTTTTAGTCGCCAACAGCTTGCTTCATCATATCAAAGGCTTTCTAATATAGCACGTTCCGTAGAATGCTTTTCCCTGAATCCAAACTGATCATCAAAAAGTAAATTGTTTTTGTCAAGATGACTGATGGTTGGTTAAAATATTTTCTTTCAAGTATTTTATCAAATGATGATAATAAATGTGGCTATTGGTCTGTAATTGCTTGGACAAGCAACATCACCAGATTTAAATATTATAGTAGTGACTTGGGAAATCATGAATCAAGCTTGAAAATAAGAAGATTTATTGCTGTCCAGGTATTATAAATCATGTTTTTACATCATTTAGCTGTGTTGAAGGTGATAAGACAGCACTTATTTTTATGAATTCTTATACGTCCTTTGAATAATTAAAATAGAAAGTCGTGATCTAGAAGAATCGCTCGTGAAACTTTTGACTGCTTAATTCTCGAACGTCATTCTCGAAGTATGCGGCTGAAGACAACTTTAAACTTTAATACAAATCAAAAGCCATATGTCTGGTAAATTAGGATTTGCAAGTTAAAGAATTTGGTGAATATTAGGATATTTGCGTCTTTTAGGTTTATAAACTTAGAGCTTATCACAAACCTTTCTTTTGGTTAGTAAGCTTACCGTTGAAAGACTTACACGTGGGAGTGTTTTTCTTTAATGTTTCTTCTCCGAGTACACCATTTCATTCCAGGTTCGTATTCCCCAATCTCCATCCCAAGAAAGTCAATTGGTTGAAAAAATCTTTGTAGAACAGTTACCAAAGCACGAGAAACATGCATCCCAGAGAAAAAGGTGACTGAACATCAGCTCCCGGTCGTTACTTCATGTATGACCACACGAATTGGCACTATCTTGGGGTTGTGTGTTGTGGTAGTGTTGCATCGTTCGGTGTCACCTTTAGTGATCCGTGTAGGTGCAGCACATGTAGTTGGTGTAATACCCGTAGTACCCGTGGTAGGTGTAGTACCTGTAGTACCAGTAATACCTGTAGTATCTGTAGTAGGTGTAGTAGATGTAGTACCTGTAGTATCCGTAGTACCTGTAGTACCTGTAGTAACTGTAGTAGGTGTAGTACCTGTAGTATCCGTGTAGTACCTGTAGTACCTGTAGTACCTGTAGTAGGTGTAGTAGATGTAGTATCCGTAGTACCTGTAGTAGGTGTAGTATCTGTAGTAGGTGTAGTATCCGTAGTACCTGTAGTACCTGTAGTACCTGTAGTAGGTGTAGTATCCGTAGTACCTGTAGTACCTGTAGTATCTGTAGTATCCGTAGTGCCTGTAGCATCCGTAGTACGTGTAGTACTGTAGTATCTGTAGTACCTGTAGTAGGTGTAGTATCCGTAGTACCTGTAGTACCTGTAGTACCTGTAGTATCCGTAGTACCTGTAGTATCCGTAGTAGGTGTAGTACCTGTAGTATCTGTAGTACCCGTAGTAGGTGTAGTATCTGTAGTACCTGTAGTACCTGTAGTACCTGTAGTAGGTGTAGTATCTGTAGTAGATGTAGTATCTGTAGTACCTGTAGTACCTGTAGTACCTGTAGTACCTGTAGTACCTGTAGTAGGTGTAGTACATGTAGTATCCGTAGTACCTGTAGTAGGTGTAGTACCTGTAGTAGGTGTAGTACCTGTAGTAGGTGTAGTACCTGTAGTATCCGTAGTAGTTGTAGTATCTGTAGTACCCGTAGTAGGTGTAGTATCTGTAGTACCTGTAGTACCTGTAGTAGGTGTAGTATCCGTAGTGCCTGTAGTATCTGTAGTACCTGTAGTAGGTGTAGTACCTGTAGTACCTGTAGTAGGTGTAGTACCTGTAGTATCTGTAGTATCCGTAGTGCCTGTAGTATCCGTAGTACCTGTAGTAGGTGTAGTATCTGTAGTATCTGTAGTATCCGTAGTAGTTGTAGTACCTGTAGTAGGTATAGTATCCGTAGTACCTGTAGTACCTGTAGTAGGTGTAGTATCCGTAGTACCTGTAGTACCCGTAGTACCCGTAGTAGGTGTAGTATCTGTAGTACCTGTAGTACCTGTAGTAGGTGTAGTATCCGTAGTGCCTGTAGTATCCGTAGTACCTGTAGTAGGTGTAGTATCTGTAGTATCCGTAGTACCTGTAGTAGATGTAGTATCCGTAGTACCTGTAGTACTGTAGTACCTGTAGTACCTGTAGTAGGTGTAGTACCCGTAGTATCTGTAGTATCTGTAGTACCTGTAGTACCTGTAGTACCTGTAGTATCTGTAGTACCTTAGTGCCTGTAGTATCCGTAGTACCCGTAGTAACTCTAGTAGGTGTAGTATCTGTAGTAGTTTGTGTTTCTTTGTGTTGTTGATACCTCAGTGAATTTCTAGCTTGTACTTAACACTATACTTGATAACAAGAGACCATAGAGCAGTTTTCATTAACGGGAAACAAAGTGTACTTATTAGAGTGCATTAGTCAGATAGACTCAAAAATGCGCTACCTAAAGAATATTTCACAGGATTTACCAAATCACACTATGGTCTCTTGTCTAAAAACTAAATATAGTGATATAAAGTATTAAGATATATATAGTTCTAGTTAGATCCATAGTTGCCTTAACCACATCAAGACATTATGACTTTTAGATGAAACTGTAGATATATTCGATTAACGATGTACATATCCTGAAATCTAAGGGATAATTCCAAAACAATTCAAGTCAATCGAAAAAATATATTAAAAAGAAAACAATAAACTAAAGTATGATTATAAGTCTTTCTTCACCTATTTATTTTGAGTTATTATAGTCTTCATGCGTACGCCTTGATAGGTAAAATGAACGCTACTGGTGACGCGCCCAGTAAGGCAGGGCATGTTTCAGAGTAAGGAAAATCAAATTTCATTCCTAAAGCGAAATTAAAATGAATTCAACAATAGAATGAACAATTTTATTAATTCTACCCATCAACATGGCTGCCGTGAAAGGTACTATGTACACCTACTACAGGTACTACAAATACGACAGGTACTACTGATACTAAACCTACTATAGCTACTACAGGTTCTACACGTACTACAGATACTACAAATACTACAGGTACTACACCTACTACAGGTACTACAGGTACTACAGGTACTACGCCTACTACGGGTACTACAGATACTACAGGTACTACGGATACTACAGATACTACAGGTACTACGGATACTACATCTACTACACCTACTACAGATACTACAGGTACTACAGGTACTACAGGTACTACAGGTACTACAGGTACTACAACTACTACGGATACTACAGATACTACAGGTACTACAGATACTACAGGTACTACAGATACTACAGATACTACAGGTACTACAGGTACTACACCTACTACGGGTACTACAGATACTACAGGTACTACAACTACTACGGATACTACAGGTACTACAGGTACTACAGGTACTACAGGTACTACACCTACTACAGGTACTACACCTACTACAGATACTACGGATACTACAGGTACTACAACTACTACGGATACTACAGGTACTACACCTACTACAGGTACTACAGGTACTACAGGTACTACGGATACTACATGTACTACACCTACTACAGGTACTACAGGTACTACAGTACTACAGGTACTACGGATACTACATCTACTACAGATACTACACCTACTACAGGTACTACAGGTACTACGGATACTACACCTACTACGGGTACTACAGGTATTACTGGTACTACAGGTACTACACCTACTACGGGTAATACAGATACTACAGGTACTACACCTACTACGGATACTACAGGTACTACTGATACTACAGGTACTACAGGTACTACAGGTACTACGGATACTACACCTACTACAGGTACTACAGATACTACAGTACTACAGGTACTACGGATACTACAGGCACTACGGATACTACAGATACTACAGGTACTACAGGTACTACGGATACTACACCTACTACAGGTACTACAGGTACTACGGATACTACACCTACTACAGATACTACACCTACTACAGGTACTACGGATACTACATCTACTACACCTACTACAGGTACTACAGGTACTACAGGTACTACACGGATACTACAGGTACTACACCTACTACAGTTACTACAGGTACTACAGGTACTACGGATACTACACCTACTACAGGTACTACAGGTACTACAGGTACTACGGATACTACACCTACTACAGATACTACACCTACTACAGGTACTACGGATACTACATCTACTACACCTACTACAGTTACTACAGGTACTACAGGTACTACGGATACTACAGGTACTACACCTACCACGGGTACTACGGGTATTACACCAACTACATGTGCTGCACCTACACGGATCACTAAAGGTGACACCGAACGATGCAACACTACCACAACACACAACCCCAAGATAGTGCCAATTCGTGTGGTCATACATGAAGTAACGAACCAGCTCCTGTCTCCTGTGGGTAGGTACTTCATGTATGCCTGATTATAATGTCCTGGCGGTATGCTTTCTGTTATCGTGAATGATGACGCTCTCCCACTGTATCCTAGTGTATCCAGTGTATCCTAGTGTATCCAGTGTATCCTAGTGTATCCACTGTTTCCTAGTGTATCCAGTTTATCCAGTGTATCCAGTGTATTCACTGTATCCACTGTATCCACTGTATCCACTGTATCTTAGTGTATCCTAATGTATCCTAGTGTATCCAGTGTATCCAGTGTATCCAGTGTATCCAGTGTATCCAGTGTATCCAGTGTATCCACGTATCCAGTGTATCAAGTGTATCCACTGTATCCACTGTATCCAGTGTATCCTAGTGTATCCTCTGTATCCTAGTGTATGCAGTGTATGCAGTGTATCCAGTGTATCCAGTGTATCCACTGTATCCAGTGTATCCAGTGTATCCACTGTATCCAGTGTATCCTAGTGTATCCTCTGTATCCTAGTGTATGCAGTGTATGCAGTGTATCCAGTGTATCCTAGTGTATCCAGTGTATCCTAGTGTATGCAGTGTATGCAGTGTATCCTAGTGTATCCAGTGTAGGTTTTAATCATTTGCGGTATCTTTTAGAGTATGCAACTGATGGTTCCAAGAGGTAAACAAGAGAAAGCATTTGATTTTTTCATTGCTTTCAACTCAACACTTCTTGTTTTAATTGGTTTAAGTTGTGTTGTAAAAACTTGGTTTCTTTTAGGGGAAAAAAAGTAGCCACAACCATGCCCAAATTTTAAAAATTTATTTTTTTCGAAAATCATTCCCACCCTTTTTATACCAGAGTACCCCCGGAGTAATTTCTTATCTGATCAGACTTTTTTCTATCATAGCCATTAAAAAATCTTTGAAACTGAAGTTACAGAAGTTACATTTCACTTTCCTATTCCACCTCTTAAAGACACTCTGCTTACACCATATACTGTCCCTGTTGTCAGCTATTAAAGGGATAAAAATTAGTTTTAAGTGTGATGGCATATCTCATTTACGCACTACTATATATAAAGAATGAAAAAATCATTTGTTTAAGCACAATACTCAGCTTATGTGTGTGTAAACCTTGTCAAGTATGAAATGGCACTTAAATAACTCAAACATTGGTAATACAGTCATTGGTACACCAGGCTTATTATCCCTATCTGTTCTCAGTATTCATGCAACTATCACATAAATTATAGCTAGGGATAGCAAAAATTAAAAATGGCACATTGAGAATAATATAATTAGGATTTCTAACTAAGGATATCCAATGTTATCAAAGGAACCCAGTAAACCTTAGTTAATAGTGGGTGAGTGCCAGTGTCATGGAGTCTTACATAAAGTAGAATACTAGTAGATGAACTAGGATAAAGTAGATACACTGGTATTACACTCAGAGCATGAATGCACTATGAGAATACAGTATACATTGGGATTAAGGGATACATTGGGATACACTGCACCAGGATGCATTAGAATACACTGGATACACTAGATAACACCGGATACACTAGGATACAGTGGATACAGTTGATACGGTGGATACACTAGGATACACTGGATAGACTAGATACACTAGGATACACTGTATACACTGGATACAATGGATACACTGGATACACTAGGATACAGTGGATACAGTGGATACAGTGGATACAGTGGATACACTAGGATACACTAGGATACACTGGATACAATAGGATACAGTGGATACAGTGGATACAGTGGATACACTAGGATACAGTGGATACACTAGGATACAGTGGATACACTAGGATACAGTGGATACACTGGATACACTTGATACACTAGGATACAGAGGATACACTAGGATACAGTGGACACAGCGGATACAGTGGATACAGTGGATACACTGAATACACTGGATACACTGGATACACTAGGATACACTAGGATACACTAGGATACACTAGGGTACAGAGGATACACTAGGATACAGAGGATACACTAGGATACAGTGGATACACTAGGATACAAAGGATACAGTGGATACAGTGGATACACTGGATACACTGGATACACTAGGATACACTAGGATACACTAGGATACACTAGGATACACTAGGGTACAGAGGATACACTAGGATACAGAGGATACACGAGGATACAGTGGATACACTAGGATACAAAGGATACAGTGGATACAGTGGATACACTGGATACACTGGATACACTAGGATACACTAGGATACACTAGGATACACTAGGGTACAGAGGATACACTAGGATACAGAGGATACACTAGGATACAGTGGATACACTAGGATACAAAGGATACAGTGGATACACTGGATGCACTAGGATACAGAGGATACACTAGGATACAGTGGATACAATGGATACACTAGGATACACTGGATACACTGGATACACTGGATACACTGGATACACTGGATACACTGGATACACTGGATACACTGGATACAGAGGATACACTAGGATACACTGGATACAGTGGATACACTGGATACACTGGATACATTGGATACACTAGGATACACTGAATACACTAGGATACACTGGATACACTGGATACACTGGATACACTGGATACACTGGATACACTAGGATACACTAGGGTACAGAGGATACACTAGGATACAGAGGATACACTAGGATACAGTGGATACACTAGGATACAAAGGATACAGTGGATACACTAAGATACACGGGATGCACTAGGATACAGAGGATACACTAGGATACAGTGGATACAGTGGATACACTAGGATACACTGGATACACTGGATACACTAGGATACAGTGGATGCACTAGGATACAGAGGATACAGTGGATACAGTGGATACACTGGATACACTGGATAGACTAGGATACAGTGGATGCACTAGGATACAGAAGATACACTAGGATACAGTAGATACAGTGGATACAAAGGATACACTAGGATACAGTGGATACACTAGGATACAGTGGATACACTAGGATACACTGGATACACTAGGATACACTAGGATACACTGGATACACTGGATACACTAGGATACAGTGGATGCACTAGGATACAGTGGGAGAGCGTCATCATTCACGATAACAGAAAGCATACCGCCAGGACATTATAATCAGGCATACATGAAGTACTTACCCTCCTGTGCGTACTCGATTTGCTTGCACGGATTTCTGTGTCCAGTACGTGAGTATTACCTGTTTACCAGTTAGAACCCTATCACATGTTGGACATAGGAGGCTTAAACATGTTGGGGTTAAAACACTAGCACATTGTGGGGTTAGAAACCCTAGCACATGTTGGGGATAGAAGGCCTACCACATGTTGGGCTTAACAACCCTAGCACATGTTGGGTTAGAAACCCTAGAACAATTTGGAGATAGAAGGCCTTGCACATGTTGGGGATAGAAGGCCTACCACATGTTGGGCTTAACAACCCTAGCACATGTTGGGGCTATCTGCCCTAGCACATGTTAGGGTCAGAAATCCTAGCGCATATTGGGTTTAGCAACCCTAGAACGTGTTGGAGGAAGAAGCACTAGCACATGTTGGGGTTAAATACGCTAGTATATGTTGGGGTTAGAAACCCTAGCACATTGTGTGTTTAAAAAGCCTAGCACATGTTGAGGCTAACCACCGTAGAGAAAAGTTAGGGTTAGAAACCCTAGCACTTTTTGGGGTTAGAAACCCTAGCACAAGTTTGCGATAGAAGGCCTAGCACATGTTTGCGTTAGATATCCTAGCACAGGTTAGGGTTAGAACCCTAGGACATGTTGGAGATAGTAAGCTTAAAACATGTTGGGGTTAAAACCCTAACACATTGTGAGGTTAGAAACCCTAGCACATGTTGGGGATAAACGGCCTACCACATGTTGGGGTTACGAACCCTGCAAATTTTGCGGTTAGAAAGATTAGCACATGTTGGGGTTAGAAACCCTAGAACAAGTTGGCGATAGAAGGCCTTGCACATGTTGTGGTTAGTAAGCCTATCACAGGTTGGGTTTAGAACCCTAGCACATGTTAGGAGTAGCAAGCTTAGAACATGTTGAAGTTCGAAACCATATTACATTGTGGTGTTAGAAAACCTAGCCCAAGTTGGAGATAGAAGGCCTAGCACATGTGTGAGTTAGAAATCTTATCACATGTTGGACATAGGAGGCTTGAAACATGTTGGGGTTAAAACACTAGCAAACTGTGGGGTTAGGAACCCTAGCACATGTTGGGGATAGAAGGCCTACCACATGTTGGGGTTACAAAACCTAGCACATTTTGCGGTAAGAAACACTAGTACATGTTGAGGTTATCAGCCCTAGCACCTGTTCGCGCTAGAAACCCTAGAACAATCTTTGGGTTAGATACGCCAGTACATGTTGGGGTTAGAAAACCCTAAGACATGTTGTGTTTAACAACCCAAGCACATGCGGTAGGGCAACCCTAACATTTGTTGGGGTTAGAAACTCTACCTAATTTGGGATTGGAAACCCTAGCACAAGTTGGAGATAGATGGCCCAGCACATTTTGGGGTTAGAAACCCTAGTACTTTTTGGGGTTAGAAACCCTAGCACAAGCTTGGGATAGAAGGCCTAGCACATGTTGGGCTTAACAACCCTAGCACATGTTGGATTAGAAACCCTAGTACAATTTGGAGACAGAAGGCCTTGCACATGTTGGGGTTAGAAGGCCTAGCACAGGTTGGTGTTAGAACCCTAGCACATGTTGGGTGTGTAGCAGGCTTAAAACACATTTAGGGGTTAGAAACCCTAGTACTATTTGAGGTTAGAAACCCTAGTACAATCTTGGGTTAGAAGGCCTAGCACATGTTGGGGTTAGAACCCTAACACATCGTGGGGTTAGAAACTCTAGCACAAGTTTGGGATAGAAGGGCCTAGCACACGTTGGGGCTAGCAACCGTAGGACATGCTGGGGTTAAGAACCCTAGCAAATGCGGGAGGGCAAGACAAGCATTTGTTGGGATTAGAAACTCTGGCTATTTTTGGGATTGGAAACCCTAGCACAAGTTGGAGATAGAAGAACTAGCACATGCTTGGGATAGAAATCCTAGCACAGGTTAGGGTTAGATTCCTGGCACATGTTGGAGATAGAGAGCTTAAAACATGTTGGGGTTAAAAACCCTAACACATCGTGGGGTTAGAAACTCTAGCACAAGTTTGGGATAGAAGGCCTAGCACATGTTGGGTCTAGCAACCGTAGGGACATGTTAGGGTTAAGAACCGTAGCAAATTGCGGGAGGGCAAGACAAGCATTTGTTGGGATTAGAAACTCTAGCTATTTTTTGATTGGAAACCCTAGCACAAGTTGGAGATAGAAGACCTAGCAGATGCTTGGGATAGAAATCCTAGCACAGGTTAGGGTAAGATTCCTAGCACATGTTGGAAATAGAGAGCTTAAAACATGTTGGGGTTAAAACCCTAGCATATTGTGGGGTTAGAAAAACTAGCACATGTTGGGGATAGAAGGCCTACCACATGTTGAGGGTTACAAAACCTAGCACATTTTGCCGTTAGAAGAAACACTAGCACATGTTGGGGTTATCTGCCCCTAGCACCTGTTGGCGCTAGAAACCTAGAACATCTTTGGGTTAGATACGCTAGTACATGTTGGGGTTAGAAACCCTAAGACATGTTGTGTTTAACAACCCAAGCACATGCGGGAGAGCAACCCTAACATTTGTTGGTGGTTAGAAACTCTATCTATTTTGGGAATGGAAACCCTAGCACAAGTTGGAGATAGATGGCCCAGCAGCATTTTGGGGTTAGAAAACCCTTAGTACTTTTGGGGTTAGAAAACCCCAAGCACAAGCTTGGGATAGAAGGCCTTGCACATGTTGGGTCTAGCAACCGTAGGACATGTTGGGGTTAAGAACCGTAGCAAATGCGGGAGGGGCAAGACAAGCATTTGTTGGGAATTAGAAACTCTAGCTATTTTTGGGATTGGAAACCCTAGCACAAGTTGGAGATAGAAAACTAGCACATGCTTGGGATAGAAATCCTAGCACAGGTTAGGGTTAGATTCCTGGCACATGGTTGGAGATAGAGAGCTTAAAACATGTTGGGGTTTGAAACCCTACACATTGTGGGATTAGAAACTCTAGGCACACTTTGGGATAAGAAGGCCTATCACATGTTTGGGGTTAGCACAACCTTAACTTTTGGGGTTAAGAACCCTGGCAAATGGCGGGCGAGCAAGACAAGCATTTGTTGGGATTACAGTAAAACGCCTTGGATGGCTATATTGTGGGATTGGAAAACCCTAGCACAAGTTGGGTTAGAAGCCAACGCACATTTTGGAGATAGGAAGCTTGAAACATTGTTTTGGGGTTAAAACCCTTGCACATCTGTGGGGTTAGAAAAACTAGTACATGTTGGGGATAGAAGAGAGCTA